>NC_085873.1:36215356-36220356 GCF_034702125.1 Engraulis encrasicolus | reverse complement strand
GACTTTTCCTAAAAAATATTCATGGACTACTTTCTTCTCCATGGACCACACCCCAGTTAAGCTGCTCCAACCCTAATGGGCAGCCATGGCCTAATGGTTAGAGAGTTGGTCTTTCAATCTAGGGAGTGCAGGTTCAAATCCCCACTTGACCGCTCCCTACATCTCCAGCCATGGCTGAAGTGCCTTTGAGCAAGGCACCTAACCCCACATTGCTCCAGGGTCTGTAACCAATACCCTGACAAATAATAACTGTAAGTCGCTTTGAATAAATGAAAGCGTCAGCTAAGTGCAATGTAATGTAATGTAATGTAATGAACCACTATGCCACCTTACAATAATAGGGTTGACGCCTCGCTGACTACTAAGCTACAGTATGTGACAATAACAGAGAGTCGACTCGTCTGCATGCCTCACAGGTGACTACAGGCAGTCCGACAGGCCAGACCATTAATTTTGAAGTACTTCATAATTCACAAATGGGTCTGATGACGCTTCTCTGGGAAGGGTTTAGTCGTCCACCAGATTGCCGGCCAATAAGCGAACGCACTTGTGCGCATAACAAACATACGTCATGAACGTCAGCTGTCAACGATTGGTTACCACTCATTTCAAACCAGAGCTGAGCTCACTTCTCCCACCCAAGTGCTCCTGGGCATCGAGGATCCAGACCAGAAATGAAATACGAAGTACAATAACAGAGAGTCATCTGCATGTCTACAGGTATGTGGGTGTTTAACTGCATGAATAGACCAGGTGCGATGTGATTCAAGCGACAGAGTGCAGCAGCAAGCGATACGAGCGATTGAAGAGACTAGAGTATGTCCGTACAGGCAGAAGGCAAAGCATCCAAACATTCCCATTGGCTGTGGTCACTGACCTCTATACAGTCATTGGCTGTCGCGGCTAGTCGTCGAACCACGTCATAGAAAGTTGAAAGGATTTCAACTTCAAACTGTCGCTCTCGTCGCGCGAATCACCTCTAGTCTCCAGAATCGCTTTTGTCGCGCGACTCAATACAAAGTCAATTACTTCCATCGCTCGCCTTGCTCTTGTCGCGCTTGATCTATTTGTACAGTAACAGGGGTCTACAGGTGTGAGTGGCTCTTCACCTCCTCAGCGGTGTTGATTTCCATGTCTCATTAACCTGCTCCAAACTTCGTAACCTTTCATAACCTCTATAAACCACTACATTACCTAAGAGTCGTCTGCGTGCCTACAGGCAGGGCCGCTGACAGATTTCACTGGGCCCAGGACAAAGTAATTTTGAAAGGGCCCCCTACCCAATACATACAATGAAATGGAGACCCGATCCTGGCCCCCCTATCTCCCTGGGCCCGGGACAACTGACCCCTTCGTCCCCCTTGTCAGCAGGCCTGCCTACAGGTATGTGGGTGCCAGGTGTGTGAGTGAGTGAGTGTCTGCTGACCTCCTCGGCGGTGTTGATCTCCATGCCCTTGTTGAGCTGCTCCAAACTTAATAACCTTTATAAACCTCTACACTACCTAACAAAAACAGAGAGTCGTCTGTATGCCTAACAGGTGTCTACAGGTGTGTGAGTGTCCAACATGTGTCTCCAGGTGTGTGTGTGTGTGTGAGTGTCTGCTGACCTCCTCGGCGGTGTTGATCTCCAGGCCCTTGTTGACCTGCTCCAAACTTAATAACCTTTATAAACCTCTACACTACCTAACAACTATGTGGGTGTCCAACATGTGTCTCCAGGTGTGTGTGTGTGTGTGAGTGTCTGCTGACCTCCTCGGCGGTGTTGATCTCCAGGCCCTTGTTGAGCTGCTCCTGTAGGGAGGAGACCATGGCGTTGTTGCCCGGCACCCGGTACACCCCCGTGTACTCCAGCCCCATACCCTCCACCAGGCTGCAGCACACCTCCACGATCAGCGGCACAAACTGGAGACACACAGATGGACACACACACACACACACGGACGCACACACACACACACACACACACACACACACACACACACACACACACACACACACACACACACACACACACACACACACACACACACACAAATATGCATGCACACACACATGCACACACACACACACACACACACATACACATACAAACACACATGCACAGAGACACACATACAAACACACACACACACACACACACACACACACACACACACACACACACACACACACACACACACACACACACACACACACACACACACAGAAAAGACGCACACAAAAACATACAAGTTCGTTATCAGTTATCATGTGCATGCACACAGCAATAGCACAGTAGTAGCCTAATAATAATTACACACAGCTCCACAAAAGTCCCTCTAGAACAAGACTTGGAGCCAGATCCAAGATGGCTTCCAAGATGTATTGTCATTGAGCGAAGGCAACACAGTTATGTGTGGAGCAACGGCAACACTGCATAATTCATTTCCTGTTTACGTAAGATGCTATTGTGAGAAAAGTGCTACCAGTGCACACAGTACCAGTGCACACAGAAGCATGGGCGTAATTGTAGGTGTGGACATGGTGCGGACATGTCCGAACGTTTGAGGCAAACCTAGCTTGTGTTCCCGCCACTTTTTCACATATATCATGTAAAAAAAGCATACCTGGACAATTAGACATATTAATACCTCCACCACTTTTTATTTGGACAGGACAGTGAGGAGTGGGAGAGGAAATGACCCCGGGTTGGGAATCGAACCCGGCCGGGACACCGGTGTAACAGTGCTGTGCCCTACCGTTTGAGCCATGGCAAGTCCCCCACCATTTTCAAAGCCAAACCTACACCTTTGCTTGACACTCACTTACGAAGATGCGGTGAGGTTGAAACCGGTCAGCGTTTTTTAGACGTAGACTACACCACTGGCCCCAGGTACGCAGTCATTAGCCATATCAATGTCCTCACCACTTTCAAAGCCAAACCTACATCTCTTTGCACAGGCTAGGCGTTAACCTTGATTTTTAATAAAATTGTCTTAAATCTCATGAGCCTGAATGTTGCGTCATGCAGCTCCAGGCGCCAGGGCCAATGTTGCGCAACGCAACATCCAGCATCAATGGGTTAATGTTCTCACCACTTTCAAAGCCAAACCTACACCTTTGCACAGGCCAGGCGTTTACCTTATTGTTGGCCCCAGGTACACAGTCCTCCAGGCGCACCCCGAAGGCTTTGGGGCCCGTCTTCTTGCCCTTCTTCATGATGTTGATGCCCCAGGGGGTCTTAGGGGGGCTGCTCTCGTCTGGGGACACATAGACACACACAGACACAGAGACACACACAGACACACAGACAAGGGTAATTTAGTCAGTGACTAGAGACAGGAAGAGCTCATTACATTACATTACATTGTATAACATTGCGAGCCAGTTCAACGTAAAAAGGTCATTTGCTCTGCTAACGGACAGTCATAGCTCACAAAGGCAAACAGGCAGACATACAGAGAAACAGAGCAGCAGAACCTGAAAAAAACTCCCTTTGGGAGTAGTCTCCAAATGTGAAGTGAATGAACACCACATCTTTTAACAGCGCGTTCTTCAGCGGTGCTACTATCTGGAGTGCATTTCTCGAAACTCTAGTTGCTAACTATGTTAGCTACTTTGTTGTCTACGGTGCCGTTTCTCATTGGCAACTTCCCAAGTTGCTAAACTGGCTAGCAACTATGCTTTCGAGAAATGCACCCCTGATAAGGCGGCGGGCCTCACCAGAGAGAGTAGAAATGAGAGAGGTTCCATTGGCCCATTGTTTCCGGGTTCTATTATTGCAAGGTGGAGGGGGGGGAAATCCCCCTTTAGGCAGACCTAAGCAGACAGAAGGACTGTTCTATTCAATGCTAGGAGTATTATGACATGCCCCTTTAGGCAGACTGGAACCTGGTCATGTTAGGTGTCCATAGCAACATGTTACATTGGCATATCTCTATATACTTAAAGGGACACTGTGCAAGAAATGGTCAAAAAAGGTACTGCAACTATGCTGCTTATTGAAATTGGGCTGCCTATTGCCAAATTTGATATTTACATGAAAGTTTACTAAGTATTAAACAAATATGTTCTAGTATGGTCCAAGTACAGTCATTTTTGCAGCTAAAAATGGCTATTTTTGGAAATTCAAAATGGCGGACCATGGAGAAGATCCCCCTTTTCATGTATGAAAAGTGCAATTTTTCCAGTCAAAATGAATACTTAGAATTTGATGGTGGTGGTAAGTATTCATGAAAAAGGTAACATCAGTGAATGGGCAGCATGAATTCTGGAAATAAACAACTAAAAATCTCACACAGTGTCCCTTTAAAGCATCTCTGGCCTCACCTTTGCCATCTGTCTTAGGCGAGCGGGTGGTCCCTGAGGTGTTGTCCGTCTTGGACAGCAGGAAGGGGGGCATCATGCGGTGGACGCGCGGCGAGGTGTCCGGCTTACTGCCCGTAGGACTGCACACAGGAGCACAACAGGAACACAACATCAGATGACAGGAGGTTAACACATAATAGCCCACTGTTTACTGAGGAGCACAACATGAAATAATAATAATAATAATAATACTTTCGTTTTATATAGCGCCTTTCAAAACACCCAAGGGCGCTTCACAGAGTGAAATGACAGGAGGTTAACACATAGTAGCCTACTGCTTACCGAGGAGCACAACATGAAATGACAGGCTAAAACACAGTAGCCTACTGTTACAGATCAGCACACTTGAGATGACAGGCTGATACATAGTAAAGACTTGGGAGTGTGCGGCACCTCCCTCTTCTTTTAAGTGTCCTACTGGGTGCCAGCACCTCCTTTTCTGGTGTGCGTTTATCCACCTACACTCATCAGACTAATACAGACTAATACAGAGGAGCACAACATGAAATGGCAGGAGGTTAACACATAGTAGCCTACTGCTTAATGTCTCACAGGTGAAGTCTGATCTTAATCGTATTCTTGAAAACTACATCATTACAGCGTAATGGTTAAAAATAGTTGAAATGTATGTAGTTCAAATGACTGTCTCAAAC
>NC_085873.1:36205356-36210356 GCF_034702125.1 Engraulis encrasicolus | reverse complement strand
TGTGTGTGTGTGTTTGTGTGTGTGTGCTTGCGCGCGTGTGTGTGCGTGTGTGTGTGTGTGCTTGCGCGTGTGTGCGTGTGTGTGCTTGCGTATATGTGCAAGTGCGTCTTTGTGAACGATTTGTTGCAGGGACACCAAAAATAGCCCTTTCCCTTGCTGCGCTTGTTCATGAATCATATTTACGTAAGAGACATGAGTAGTCACTCACTGTGGATTAATAAATAAAAGACGCTTGCTTGACATGTTTCCAATATTGGCTGCATGATCTGCACCTTCCTCTGACACACACATGTGAACCCCATCACCTCATTTCCAATAGAATAGAATAGAATAGAATAGAATAGAATAGAATAGAATAGAATAGAATAGAATAGAATAGAATAGAAAGCCTTTATTGTCAGTATACAAAGTATACCGAGATTTTAGCTTCCCTACGAAGTGCACAGTCCTTTATAGATGAACATTGTCCAGTAAGTGTGTGTTCATTGTTGTAACAGCTTTGGGGAAGAAGCTGTTCTTCATCCTATTGGTTCTGGCTGGCAATGCCTTGTAGCGCCTGCCAGAGGGCAACAGTGTAAAGAGATGAAAGCCAGGATGTGTGGGATCTTAAATGATACTCCTGGCTCTACTTACGCAGCGTGAGTTGTAGATGGTGGGTATGGGAGGCAGGGGGCAGCCTATGATTTTTTTCCAATATTGGCTGCCTGATCTAGCCTGGTCTGGAGTATCATCGACTTTCAAATCTCTTCGAGACTTAGTCTGACAAAGAGCACAACAATTAACATTTCCCAAATCTTGGCATGGTTGACCCGTCTCCCTTGGTTTGCTACTGGTTGCTGGTTGCTTCCCGGCAAAGTGGGAGGAGTTCCCGTTTTTCAGAAACGATATTTGTATTGCTCCTGCTATGACTACCTGTAGACCAGGGGTGGGGAAGCTATGTCTCGAGATCCGTTTGTGACCCTTGAGGCCGATTTATCCAGCCCCCAGTATAGTTTAAATGTTATGCAGCTTCACATGAAATATGACATATTTTGTAAAGGAAACTTGGAAAATACATTTCCAATACAATTAAGTTATATTCAGGGGACCTAGAGAAGATGGGGTCTGTTTTAAAGATGGCTCCCTTCAATATAGGCCTAAAGTGCAGGGGGAAATCCTGGTTTGTTTTCATAATACGGCCCTTGGAGGACTTTTATGGCCCTCGGATGAATCTGAAGTGGCCCCTCGAATAAAAAAGGTTCCCCACCCCTGCTGTAGCAGCAACGCTGAAGGTGTTGAGTCACTAGGAGGGTGCGGCCTGGCTAGCATGCTCTGCCCTGCCTCTCTCGGGACTCACTAGTTTCATGCCGTGTCGGCCCGGATGGGCGGGATTTGGGTTGTGCGTACTAGGTCTACCATAGTTCATTTGACGGTGTACTTCAACTGAAGTTGAAGGTAAAAGCTCGCACATCCAGGCGTCTGACCTGGGAGCAGGACCAATAAATAGCCAGATAAAAAAGAAGAGAGAAAAGTCCGCTACAACCAGCTATTTCATGCTCCCAATTATTTTTTTATTTCTTTCCGTGACATTTCGGGTAGAACCCTTCTTCAGACGTCAACTTCAACTGAAAACACGTAGCCGACCAGCTATTCTGAATGACGTAAGGCGCAAGTACAGGCCTCCCGGCCGACACGCCATGAAACGCCATGAAACACCCACATGGGAACTCTATCACCTCATTTGCACTGCCAAGCTGGGGCATTTCTAACACCTAATCACAATGTCCAAACTTACGCCCCACCCTAACACACACACACACACACACACACACACACACACACACACACACACACACACACACACACACACACACACACACACACACACACACACACACACACACACACACACACACACACACACACACACACACGCACACACACACAGAGCACAGAGTCAGATCACTGAGAGGAGGAAACTAACGTGAAGATGCGGTTCTCCTCGCGGAAGGTGTTGAGGCCCTCGTCACATGACTTGGAGCGTTCCGTCGTGATGGCCAGCAGGTATGAGGACCTACGGCTGTTCTTGGCGTTGCCTGTTCAGAAATAAAAAAAATAACAACAGTGAGAATGGGGGTAGGGGTGGGGTGACTATTGCACTGCCTGCGCAAAAATGGCCCAAGTGACGTGAGATGAATTGTATGCAGCAGCATCATATGAAAGAAGTCCATCACAGGCCCAATCCAAAATGGCCACTGGTTCACTACATAGTGTGCATCACATTATTATTTTGTGTCCTACATATGTAGTATGCACACTATGTAGTGAATGGTTTTTCGATTTTGGATACGGCCCATGAATCCCAACTTAGAAAGAGAAAAAAACAAGAGTGGTTTAGTGATAGGGCCACAAAAACAAAATGGATGTCGGTTACAGTAATAGAACAAACAAACACAAATGAAGCAACATGCGTGAAGACTGTAAAATCACAAACAAGATGATGTTCCCTGACCATTCATGCTTTTGAGCCAAACCTGTCATATCTGGGGCATCATGTACTAACAAATTGGTACATTTCCTACAGAATCTTTACGTATGTGAAAATCTGTACAGCTACATATGCACCTACAATTTCACATGTATTTCAGTTCATGCAACAGGTTTTCATGCTGATTCACGGGGTATATCCGATTTCACGTGAACTGTAATCTATACACTACATGCACTTTTTCATGTTAAGTCCGTCTTGGTGCATCCGAACATTTGCGTGAATAGTAACTTTTAAAAACTATTTTGTAGCTTTTATGTAGCTTCTTTGGTGCATAAGCAAGCTTTGAACATGAGCCCCCTGGTCGTATGACAGGCTGGCCTCAAAAACATGATACGTGGAGGTGGAACTGTCATGCTTAAAGGGGTATGCCACTATTTTGGGGCTTAATACAGTTAAAATCGTTGGCTGGGGTTTATAAAGGTGGTAACGTGTCTTATTTTTCATGTTAAGCGTTGTCTTGCTTCAAGACAAGTTAAAAGAGGGAATATGTCGCTAAGCTAGTGAAAGTCAATGGATCCATGTAGCATTGCAGCATGCTACACGGATCTATTGACTTTCACTAGCTTAGCGACATGCTTCCTCTTTTAACTTGTCTTAAAGCAAGACAACGGCTTACATGAAAAATAAGACACTTTGCCACCTTTATGAACCCTGGCCAATGGTTTTAACTGTATTAAGCCCCAAAATAGTGGCATACCCCTTTAACGTGATACAATAAAACATCTACAGCGCTGTGCAGACTGTTCTACAGAACAATCATTCAGGAACCAAAAGCAGGCGAACACAGAAAGGAAATACAATCTGGTGCCTGCTCAAACAATCAATAACCACTAGAAAAAAAACATGAAATAATGTCAGGAGTACACACTCGTAGGTGTACAGGGGAAATAAAATACAGACAGACAGACAAACAATCTGGCACGATCAGAGAAACAGACATGCTCGCAAATGTTGGATAGGAGGAGAGCAAGGTGCAGAGGTGTATCGGTGAATGAGAAATGAGAGACAGAGAATGACAACATGGAGCAGAAATGTGCAGAAAGAGAACGCCAGTCTTCCACCAAATGATCCACAGTTCTCTGACTGTGGCGGTGACTGTGATTCACAGAAAATCCAACCCTGATCCGGACTATAATACTAATTTTGGACGATGGGGTCAAAAATAATTAATATTAGCCCCTTAAGACACGGCATTATAAACGGGCGGTACCAGAATGGCAATGACCAAGTCGTAATGTATTACTAAAGGCCCTCTGCACTGTCATAGTAGTGTAGCAGTAGTAGTTAACTTTCAATGTCTATTACAGCGTGCCACAGGAGGTACGACGTGCATTAAGGGGCTACATGACTAAAAGTGTATACAGGCTTCATTGTCTCAATGCCTGGCAGACTGGTCTTGGTTTTAGAATTCCCAGCCTGGCTTTTCGTCCCAGTCCAGCCATGCCTCTAGGCCTGACTAAAATACACTCAGAGATAAACTGCTAGGCTGTACATGTGGAGGAAGAGGAAAAAGAACAAGGAGACAAGAGGTAAGATGAACTGCTAAGCTGGGGTGTGTTTCTCGAAAGCATAGTTGTTAGCCAGTTAGCAACTTGGGTAGTTGTCAATGGGAAATTGCATTGAAAACAACAAAGTAGCTGACGTAGTTAGCAACTATGGTTTCAAGAAATGCACCCCTGTACATGTGGAGGAAGATGAACAAGAACAAGAAGAAGAACAAGAGGTTTCTCTCCAGTGCTAAATATATCTCCCGGGCGAGCAGAGACGAGCATCCAGGACCCATGATTCATTGTGCCTTTAGATTTTACAGCCTCTCAGAGTTTAGAGACGTGGGTTCGCTTCGCCGAGATTGGATTTGTGTGTTTGAGTTTGTGCTTCGTCTGGGTTAGCTGTCAGCTTTACTGAGACCCCGAAAGCTCAAAACAAACTTTTACAAGTCCCTTACACCTCGCCTCCTGAATCTGTGGGTATTGTGTACACCACTCACAGAAATGAAAATAAAACCTCTGTCGAGACACTGAACGAGACAAAGCTCAGTCGAAGACGGATCTGTGCTAAGACTGAAAATACTGGCGACAGGAGAGCAAAGGATAAAAACAACAACAAAAAATTGCAATAAACTCCAGCCAGACAGAACACACAATAATGTGTCTCTGGAGTAGGAGAGGGAAAAATAAGGCAATTTAGAAACCAACAAGAAGATATGTGAGGTTTGGATTTGGAAATGGCGTGAGAGAATAATATTAGCAAAATAGAGAAAGAGGAATTGAGAGAAACCGAGGGAGGAGTTGAAAACACTTGACTATAGTTTGATGAGTGTTTTTATCACCGAGGTGGTGAAACAAAATGGAAGCAAAATCAGTTTAAAACAACTGTTTAAAAGGCTTCTACTACTTAGTTAACATAAGCTAATGGGTACTAAAATCTGAATGTGCTTTGTGGATAACAGTTTAGACACCACAGATATAAA
>NC_085873.1:36197856-36200356 GCF_034702125.1 Engraulis encrasicolus | reverse complement strand
AACCCCGCACACTGGTGCCGATGTCCGCGGACATTCGCCGATGTCGGATAGCAATTAGAGACAAGTTCTATTTTGTCTGCGCCGCCCATTGACTATCAATGCTATGTTCGTGTGAAATTGGGTTTGGGGGTCCGAATTCTGTCGGGAGCAAAAGTGCGCCACAGTGCTGTCGGAGCCAATGTGCGGCCGGCCTAAGTGATATACGGTACCTGTGTCTGGGTCTAAGATATACGATACCTGTGTCTGGGTCGAAGTGATATAAAGTACCTGTGTCTGGGTCTAAGAGATACGTTACCTGTGTCTGGGTCTAATAGATCCGTTACCTGTGTCTGGGTCTAAGAGATACGTTACCTGTGTCTGGGTCTAAGATATATACAGTACCTGTGTCTGGGTCTAAGGTATACTGTACCTGTGTCTGGGTCGAATTCTGTGGTGTAGTCTACGTAGAACGCGGGTATACGGAGTATACCCACTTCTAAATTTCAGGGATTTCAGTATACCCACTTAAAATTGATTGATCCATTGTTTTGAATAGCGCAAATATATACAGTATACCCACTTCAAAAAATGCTCAAATACACAGTATACCCACCATAAAAAAGTAGACTACACCACTGGTCGAATTAGTATACGGTACCTGTGTCAGGGTCGAAGTGGTATACGGTACCTGTGTCTGGGTCTAAGGTATACGGTACCTGTGTCTGGGTCTAAGGTATACAGTACCTGTGTCTGGGTGGGCGTTGCAGGTGACTGCGCCTGCGAGACTGTCTGGGCCACCATCGGCTCCTCTACCAGGCCAGAACCAGAACCCCTCCTGGTGACACCGCCCAGGACAGCAGTGACCGCAGTAGTGGCCGACGAGCTCCCGGTACCTGACTCCTGTAGGGCAGGGGTGTGCAAAGAAAAACCAAAAAAACGTCATGACAATATCCTACCACTTAAAGGGACACTGTGTGAGATTTTTAGTTGTTCATTTCCAGAATTCATGCTGCCCATTCACTAATGTAACCTTTTCCATGAATACTTATCACCACCATCAAATGACTGGAAAAATTACACTTTTCATACATGAAAAGGGGGATCTTCTCCATGGTCCGCCATTTTGAATTTCCAAAAATAGCCATTTTTAGCTGCAAAAATGACTGTACTTGGACCATACTAGAAAATATTGGTTTATTACTTAGTTAACTTTCATGTAAAGATCAAATTTGCCAATAGGCAGCCCACTTTCAATGAGCAGCATAGTTGCAGTACATTTTTTGACCATTTCCTGCACAGTGTTCCTTTAAAAAACGATTCTTAAATATAAAATAATATCAACAATTCATTTAAATGATATAACATAAAATGGAACACCGGTACATATAAAAAGAATGTAATATAAGGTGTATTCAAAAAAATTAAGTAAAGACACTGTTTGAATGGTTCGTGAGCGTCCACCAAAACAAATACGTCTTTATGACCCGTTTTGTTTTCATTCGGTTATACTGTGCGTAGTTACTGCACTTTGCCTTTGTAAGGCAGAATTGTATAGTGGAAATAAAGGTCCGCAACAAATGCTCCCAAACATTTAATGGCACGACGTTTCGGACTAACCGTCCATCATCAAATTGTATAGTGGCCTGTGCATCGTGATGCGTATACTCATGAACGGCGTGACGTTTTCCATGTGCGTTACGCCCATTTGTGGGGGAAAACAGGCAATACGAGTCAATTGGTGATGTCGGGGTTTAATAAACGAAAGATAAGGACCTGAAGACAAGCGTTGTTCACGCGCAACATGCCGAAAACGTGTTGTGTTGCTGGCTGTTCAAATAATATTGCCAAACAGCCGTGCCTGAAGCATGTACTGTGTTCATTTAGGGTAGCCGATGTAGCATGTAAGTTGATGAGACATTCGGTTTGTTTTCACCCATAAAGGGGCCTAACGCACTTTTAGGAGCAAATCCCCCTTTAGGCAGACCTTAGCAGACCTACGGACTGTTCTATTCAATGCTAGGAGTTTTATGACATGCCCCTTTAGGCAGACCGGAACCTGGTCATGTTAGGTACCCATAGCAACCTATTACATTGGCATATTTCTATATACTTAAAGAATCTCTGGTATCGTATTGTGAGTTGCCACCCCTACCTGTGAGTCCACGGTGGTGGGGGGCGACGGGCTGGCCTGGGCGCGCGCGACGTCCCCGATGTCGGCGCCCTCAGGGGGGCTGGTGCGCGTCGGCGTGGGGGCCCAGTTGAGGTGGGGGCCCGTGTACGAGGGGTCCCGGAAGGAGTGCGACTGCTGCATGAGGTGTCCCGCCTTTAATCAACCAATCAATCAATCAATCAATCAATCAAATCAATATTATTTATATAGCACATTATCAAACAAAACTGTCATTCAAAGTGCTAGAGTAGAGAAAGAAGGGGGGTTGTGGATGTACTGAAGGGGGGTTGCAGCAGAAGGGGCTTGTATTCATTTGTATGGTCAATAGATGTATTTGCTGTCCTGGTGATT
>NC_085873.1:36190356-36192856 GCF_034702125.1 Engraulis encrasicolus | reverse complement strand
ATTTTTAGGCATGATGGAGAGCTCCAGCACACTGTCACTACGGAGAGAGAGAGAGAGGGGGGGGGGAGATAGGGGAGGAGAGAGAGAGGGAAGGAGGGAGAGGGAGAGAGAGAGGGGGGGAGAGAGAGAGGGAGAGAGAGAGGGAGAGAGAGACAGAGAGAGGGGAGGAGAGAGAGACAGAGAGAGAGAGTGGGAGAGAAAGACAGACAGAAAGACAGACAGGGAGAGAGAGAGACAGAGAGAGGGGAGGAGAGAGAGACAGAGAGAGAGAGAGAGAGAGAGAGAGAGAGAGAGAGAGAGAGAGAGAGAGAGAGAGAGAGAGAGAGAGAGAGGGAGAGAGAGAGAGCGAGGGAGAGAGAGAGAGACAGAGGGGAGGAGAGAGAGACAGAGAGAGAGAGAGTGGGAGAGAGAGACAGACAGAAAGACACAGAGAGAGAGACAGAGAGAGAGACAGAGAGAGAGTGTGTGTGAGAGAGAGGGAGAGAGACAGAGAGAGAGAGGAGAGGTGAGAGAGAGGGAGAGAGAGAGAGAGAGAGAGAGAGAGGAGAGGTGAGGAGAGGAGAGGAGAGGAGAGGAGAGGAGAGGAGAGGAGAGGAGAGGAGAGGAAAGGAGAGGAGAGGGGAGATAAGAAAATATGAAGGAAGAGAGGATGACACAAATCCTCTCTGAAATCCGGTTTGAAAAAAGTTGAGAACTACTGATGTAGAGTAGAGTAGGATAAGGGTGTGTTACAGGGGTGTGTGTGTGTGTGTGTGTGTGTGTGTGTGTGTGTGTGTGTGTGTGTGTGTGTGTGTGTGTGTGTGTGTGTGTGTGTGTGTGTGTGTGTGTGTGTGTGTGTGTGTGTGTGTGTGTGTGAGCCTCACTTACCTGTTCTGGATGAGGGCGATGACCTGGGAGTAGGTCTTCCCCAGCACACTCTCCCCATTCACCTTCACCAGCCTGTCGCCTGCACACACACACACACACACACACACACACACACACACACACACACACACACACACACACACACACACACACACACACACACACACACACACACAAACACACACACACACACACACACACACACACACACACACACACACACACACACACACACATTACACATCACATTCGTCTCCTTTTGCAATGGAATTGTCTTTTCTTAAGTGGCCATTCATTTCATTGAACTGGTTAAGAGTCCAACTTCGACGCACGTCGTGTACATTCTAAGCCTCCATATCGACATTAGCTGCGTCGACAGTCACCTCGTCGGCTGTTATACCTTACACACAGAAAATCAGATGTCACCCACTTTGAGAAACACGGCCTTACACACAGGGGGTGAAAGTAGATCAGAGTGGGGGCGCTGTGGCGGAGGGTGCTAAGCCACCCCCCCCCCCACACAATTGGGCTTGCATGCCCATGGAGAGCCCGGTTCGAGTCCGGACTGGGTAATTTCCCAGCCCTTCCCCCCATATCTCTATCCTGCTCATTTCCTGTCTCCTCTCATACTGTCCTGTCATAATAATAAAGGCCCCAAAAGCCCAAAAACAAAACGAAACTGAAAGTAAACCGGTGTGCACTGGTATAAAATAGGGATGGGATATCGGTATCGGTGTATCGGTATCGGGTTCAGATATCAACATAATTCAGAGATCGGATTGGATCGGAATTTTTCCAAAGTATCGGAACTTTCCTGATACTGATATTGAGCCAGGTGTAAAGTGAATATGAAATCATAACACTTGCATATTAGTTCTCAGGATGGGATTGTTACTTTTTTACTTGTTACTTTTTACTTATTAATTGGTTTCCTGTTCTTCTGCCTTCCTTTTCTGACCAAGTAGTCTACTTGGGCCTGGTATCGGTATCGGCAGATATCCAAATTTAGATATCGGGATTGGATCGGAAGTGAAAAAATGTGTATCGGTGCATCCCTAGTATAAAATTGACAAATCTGAATCTTGACTGCCCTCCATACCAGGGCTTGACATTAACTTTTCCAGAGTCACTAGCCATTCAGATATTCTACTAGCCACAGACTTTACATTGCTTTTTTTTCTTTATCATGATGATGTATGCGTCTAACTTCAGAAGATGTGGCGCCAAAACAAGATGATTTCTACAAGGAAGTATATCAAGCAATTCAAGCTCAGCTTTTCTTGAACTTAAATAAAAACAATTAATAAACAAGGGGCAAACAAAAGAACATAGGGCAAAATGTGTGTCATACCAATGAACCAGCTGCCATCCAAATTGGCTAGTAACACTGAAAGTATTACTAGCCAAAGCCTAGTTTTACCAGCATTTGGCCGGTTGGCGGCCGTGGCCTAGTGGTTAGAGAGTTGGTCTTTCAATCTGGGGGTTGCGGGTTCGAATCCCCCCCTGACCGCTCCCTACATCTCCATGGCTTAGGTGCCCTTGAGCAAGGCACCTAACCCCACACTGCTCCAGGGACTGTAACCAATACCCTGACAAATAATAACTGTAAGTCGCTTTGAATAAAATGAAAGCG
>NC_085873.1:36180356-36185356 GCF_034702125.1 Engraulis encrasicolus | reverse complement strand
TATCCGCTCACCCATGACTGCCCACGTGCAGGTAACGAGTGGGGTGAGAGACAGAGAAGTACCCAGGCCCGGATTCGAACCCAGGTCACCGGTGTGGTACAGCAGCTCAGTGCCCTAACGCTTGATCCAGGGTTCCCACACATTTTTCATCAACAAATTCAAGCACTTTTCAAGCACCTTCAAGCACCAAATTTTCAGTTCTCCAGCACCTTTAATAGGTCGCGGGAAGGGGGTGTGGGGATCCTCCCCCAGAAAATTGTGTTTTTAAGATGCAATTTACTGCATTCTAATCAATTTTAGGGTGTCGAATGGCAAATCCCATCTGACATCTCACTCCCTCCCTTTTTATGTACCAAAACAATTTATTTCTATTATTTGGCTTACTGAGTTTGACTTGACACAAATTTCAAGCATTTTCAAGCACTTCACCAAAAATTCAAGCATTTTCACAACCTTGAAAACACTTAATTGAAATTCAAGCATTTTTAAGGAATTCAAGCACCAGTGGGAACCCTGTAGATCGAATTTGAGAATAGTCAAGCATATGAAGAGCTCTTTTCCAAAACGCTATATCAACCATTTCTGACTTTTTGCATTTTAATATTGGAATTGACTGTTAAGAACATCTACTGTATGTGTGAATTCTAGCCATTCAAATGTTTTGAGAACATACTTTTAAACCTCTGTAAAAATGCATTTTGCAATGCAATTCAATGGAATGCCCAATACAACATGTCAATTTCCCATCATTCTATAAAATGGATATATCTCATTTTGAAAAAGAGCTCTTCATATATTTTTGAACTGAACTAATACAATTACACATTGGACCTTAAGTGAATATCTGACAGCATAATTTTTATCACGTCTACTCAAGGTTAATCTGAATGCAGTATACATTTTGGAAGTGAGCTACTAAAATTACAGATTGCACCTTTAAGGGATATCTGAGTGCATATTCTTCATTATGTCTACTCAAGGTTAGTCTTTCTCTCTCTCTCTCTCTCTCTCTCTCTCTCTCTCTCTCTCTCTCTCTCTCTCTCTCTCTCTCTCTCTCTCTCTTTCTCTGCCCCTTCAGGGCAGGCTGCAGTGGTGTGTAGTGAGTGGAGGTTAGTCTGCTAGGGAGGGAGATACTATAAGTAGATAAAAGCGGGAACCTAAACCTGTTAATCTCAGCCAGGCCAAAGAGACCTCCTCAAAGCTGAAGCACTTAGCTACTTAGCTGCTAACTCACTCACTTGTGTTAATAGCCACTGGCACCGCCAATGGCATTTCTGTGCTATTCCGACCCCCATCAATTCTTGACCCGCTAGCTTCTCTAGACTCACTAGCCACTAGCCTTACTCACCAATCAGGCTGGAGTTTTGCACCAGCCATCAGCCAATGAGCTGTTCACATGTCAAAGAGTCGGATACTGTACTGTATCAACAGCAAAACCACTGACAAGATGCTTATTCTCAGCTATTAGTGTGTTTGTCAGTTGCTAGTAAAAATGGTAACGCTTTACTTCACGGTACAGTATTGACTGTGTACTTTCTGCGTAACAACAGGGTAACAGAGAGAAGTTACATGGTATCTAATGGGTAAAAAGGGGGGAATTACAAAGTAAATATGTAATATATATATGTCAAGAATTACTATGAAACTACTGCGTATTTTCTAACCATCTAATCATCAAACTTCTCTCTGTTACCCTGTTGTTACCCAATTAATGGTATTTACTTTGTAATTACCCCCTTTTTACCCATTAGATACCATGTAACTTCTCTCTGTTACCCTGTTGTTACCCAGAAAGTACACAGTAATTACATAGGGTAACTGTACCGTAAAGTAAAGCGTTACCGTAAAAATAAATAAATCACAAGTTATTTCTCATTCCTGATAGCTACCCCAACAAAGTTATTGCTGCATGATTAGTACACAACGTAATGGGAACGTACTCTTAATATATTATGGGCCTTACACCTCTAAGAATCCTGGTCCTAACCCTACGTTGACCTTATGACTCTACAATCTCTTTCTATCTCTTCTTCCTCTGCTTTCCTGCTATCTCTGCCTCTTTCCTCTTCCTCTCCTTTTAAATCCATCTCTAACAATGATGTTTTTCCCCATTTGTTAAGCACTTTGAGTTGCTTGCTTTGTATGATACAGTGCTATACAAATACAATTATTATTATTATTATTATTATTATTATTATTATGAGGAAATCCCACACACAATCCGTTTCAGATCGATTTGATGAACAATGAAGACGCCACAAATGTTTCACAATATGTAATGACGCCATGCCCTTCGAAACAATCATTACAATAATACCATTTTGTAACCTGCTAGGACACAGCATTATACATTTGCTGTTAGCAGAATGGCATTACTAAAGTCCCTGTGTTGTGTCATAGTAGTGTAGTACTATGGTAGTTCACTTTTCAATGACTATTTCAGTGTTCCACTAGTGCAGTGTTTCTCAAACTTTTTCAGACCGAGGACCACTTTGTCCCCCCAAAAATCTTCAAGGACCACCTGTCAAATGAATTGACAGTTGATATGGGCTAATTTGACACTGCTAATTTGGATACAGACCACTTACTTTTTTCACATTACAAGCCTGTCTTATTGTGGTGAAAATAAGACTTCAGCTATGTTTAGCTTTGTAATAATGTTACAAATAGAGCATACAGCTAGCTTGTCTTGGAAAAGTAGAAATCCGCTCGCGGACCACCTGAGCTCTGTCGCGGACCACACTTTGAGAATCACTGCACTAGTGGAACGGCGTGCACTATGGGCCCCACAAAATCATACTCTTCACTGTCAATGCACACGCCATGGTTACGCTTTTGTTTACCACGGTAGTTTGAGTTCTCCATCACCTAGCCTTGACGTCACGTCAACCTTGCGGTATTTGTCAAAACGGCAGGCTAACTTTTTAAGGGCAAAAGGTTAAAGTCAAGGTCAACCAATTATCTCACACATAGCTGTGACTATCCCAGAGGGCCGTGGGGGTCAGTCAGGTGTTCTAGGCCTCCCTGTCCCAGTCCCAGTCACACACACACAGGCACGTACGCACGCACGCACACACACACGCACACATACACACACGCACGCACACACACACACACACACACACACACACACACACACACACGCACGCACGCACGCACGCACACACAGACACACACACACGCACACACTACTGGTCCACTACTGGGCAGGATGACGATGACGTCACACACACACACACACACACACACACACACACACACACACACACACACACACACACACACACACACACACACACACACACACACACACACACACACACACACACACACACACACACACTTAGAGGTGAGCAGGTTCGTGGGGACATTGTCACAGAGCCCTGGAGTACGCTGCTCCTCTCTCTCCATCTCCATCTCACTCCCATGTTACAGTAGGTACATCAGGCCTGTTACACCCGCAGGGAGAAAACACATTACATGGCGGATGTGCAGCACCAGTGGTATAGACTACGTAGAATTTCAGGGATTTCAGTATACCCACTTAAAAGTGATTGATCCATTATTTTGAATAGCACAAATATATACAGTATACCCACTTCAAAAAATGCTCCAATATACAGTATACCCACCATAAAAAAGTAGACTACACCACTGTGCAGCACACACTCTTCTATGGTGAAATAAGAAATGGGGCGCTTACATTGTACCATTGATGCCTAGAGCGACATATACGCTGCATTTAGGCTTTTGAGATTTAAGGGTTTTTATTTAAAAATGTGGGTATATTACAACTGAATGAACACATTCTAATGCAAAACAAGGGCCATAGCTTGTAAATGCAGCCTTGGGCCCCCCACCTGCCAGGGGGGCCCTGACTGGTCAGAAGTGACAAGATGCGATCTGTAGCCTAGGGCAGTGTTTCTCAACTAGAAACTGAAAAGGTCCACCGCTTTCAAATTCATGAAAAATGTCAAGGCACCCCAAACCAACAAGTCGCTAACATGGCATTGCATCCGATACCACACAAGCCTTAGGCCGCACTGGCCTCTTGCGTCACTCAACGTTCGAAGTTGTCATAGCTGACTGGGTCGACCTACATTTATTTTATTGTGTGTAAGACTGGCCGCAGAAATACACCTATAGACTCGCATGGCAAAATCTCATGTATCAATTTAGACAAATATGTATTATATTACATAATTTATTTACCACGCTTGGTCCGGATGACATTGCGTTTGGGTCCGCATCCGGACATGGGTCTGCCAGTTGAGCACCCCTGGCCTAGGGGCCCCTGGCCCTGCATGGGATGTTCAGTACATGGGATGTCGGGGTTAGCCGGGATCAGATACATGTGAGTGACTATTAAGGCTGCACGATTATGGAAAAAATCATAATCACGATTATTTTGGTCAAAATCATAATCACGATTATTAATCCCGATTATTGATATTTGCTGATTTTTTTGAAAATTATAACAAGATGAAATATAACCAAGAATGAATTACATACGGGATGAGCAAAATAAAATGAATTGTAATAATTATGTAAAGGCAATAGCATGAAACTTCAGTGGACAGATTTCTGTCCAGAAACACCAGCCTGTCAGTATGTTCTGGCTGCAAGGACGCTCTCAAAAGTAGGTCACTATTGCCACGATTAAATCACGATTAAAATCATGAGTTCGATTTCACTATTTTATCACGATTTTGATTATTTTTCGATTAATTGTGCAGCCCTAGTGACTATTGTCATTTGACACGCTATGCTGTGCAGTTACTTATGAAATGTGATACAAAAAACCCTGAAATAAATAGCTTATAACAGATATGAGACCAAGTCACTAATATGCAAGCCCTTCCAATCAAGTCGCAATCACAATCACAAGTTAAACAAATCAAGTCCAAGTCCAAGTCCTGGTCTCATATTCGTTTTACCAAGTTCTTAACAAGTCACCATGTATTCTACGCACAATCTTGACAGCTACTTTTGCTCATTAA
>NC_085873.1:36155356-36167856 GCF_034702125.1 Engraulis encrasicolus | reverse complement strand
AGGGCGGACAGTCGGAATCTTCATGAAGCGTAAACACACATGTCCATCAGGACGAATCACATGAGAGATACGAGAGCCTCGCTTTACCCCTACATGGCATTTACACACACACACACACACACACACATGCAAGCGCGCACACACACACACACACACACCTTGCTTTTCCCCTACATGGAATTCACACACACACACACGCACACACACACGTGCACGCACGCACGCACACACACACACACACACACACACACACACACGCACACACACACACAACTACTGCAGCGTATCGGACACTCCACCACACAGCGGAATTCATGCCTGTACACACACATATGTGCATCCATCATAGCACACACACCAAACTCACACACACACACACACACACACACACACACACACACACACACACACACACACACACACACACACACACACACACACACACACACACACACACACACACACACACGCACACACACACACACACACATGCAAACAGCTTCCAGATTAGGCTGCTTTTCCTGAATCCCGATACAGTCGGCCCAGCAGGTAGTACCTTTCATAGGCACCGACCCCCCCACACACGCACGCACGCACGCACACACACACACACACACACAGCAGGTAGTACCTTTCATAGGCACCGACCCCCACACACGCTCACGCACGCACACACACACGCACATGCACACGCATACACGCACACACACAGCAGGTAGTACCTTTCATAGGCACTGACCCCCACACGCACGCACCCACGTGCACACACACACACACACACACACACACACACACACACACACACACACACACACACACACACACATACACACACACACACACAGCAGGTAGTATCTCTCATAGGCTCCAACCCCCCCGAGGGCCAATTAAGCCCAAAGGCAAAAGAGCAAAGAAAAGCTCAAAACAGGAAGTGAGCCTGGCCAACAGGAAGTGAGCGGGGCGCACGGCGAGCATTACTGGAGACCTCATCGTAACCTTCCTATCGACCAGCAGTTATGAAATGGGCACCGTATTCATAACTGTGCAGTGTATCATGGGAGCAGGGGGGTCGGAATATGGGACCCACTAGTCTGACGCCCTCTCGGTACTTCACATGGAAATCAAACATTTCAAACAAGCAATTTAAGGTTAGGTTTAGGGTTAAGGTTAGTGTTAGGTTTAAGGTAAGGCTTAGGGTTAAGTTTAGGGTTAAGGTTAGGTTTAGGGTTATGTTTAGGTTTAGGTTTAGGGTTGTATGACGTAAGCGTTAAGTACCAAAAGGGCGTCGAATTAGTGAGTCCCTCGGAATATAGTTAGAGTGTAGTGGAAAGCGCGCACATCCAGCAAAAAAGCATCAGCAGGTGCCAAATCAAAAAACTGTCATGCCTGAAGAAGATCTATGATCGAAACGTTGCTCCAAATAAATGAAGTCTTTTGCAAGCAGTGTGCAGATCCTTTCCCACTCCTACATAGGTCAGAATATAGTTCCCATTACCACACGGGAATTGACCCCTCAGGACCAGCCTCATACTGTGAAACAAATGCTGCCAGTTAACACTAGAACTACCAGGATTTTTCTGCCTACCTAGAAGTACCAGAGAGGGGTCATTTGACCCGGCGGCTTTTACCTAATACACTAATCACTCATTTTGTTATGGTAATGAGGCTGTTAGGGGCCGTGTGTGGGGTGAGGGGGTCACACCTTACAGTGCTAACAGCCAAGACAAACAGGGACAGACAGCTTCTTCCCAAGGGCTGTCAGCCTCCAAAATCACCACAGGTAAATAGCAACTTGCATGAAGATATCAGCAGCAAAGACAGATAGCACAGTTTGGCGGACAGTGTGCTACAGTTTTTCTCCATTGGTTTGGCTCATTTCTTGAAACTGAGATGTCATTCTCAAAACATGGACAAATTCCAAAAATAATTTGCAGTTCCTCACAACAGAATGGCATTTATCATTGCTTTCATCAAATTTCAAATGCTTTTGTATATGTCTCAATCATTTAGTACATCCTTGCAAATGGCTATGTACAAGTATCCTACAGTTATCAGCTTACATTTAGTACAATTTTCAAATGAATGTACCTTGCTGATCTATCCCAATTGGTTGATTCTCAGTGTAATGGTTGTCCTGAAAACATGTCAGCACATTTTCTTCATATAAGTCATCAATGAACTTGTGAATGTCCCATGTGATCATGACGTATCATATGACTGCAACCAGATAATGGTTGAATTACAGTTTTTCTCGATTGGTTTGGCTCATTTCTTGAAACTGAGATGACATTCCTATAACCATTGGGTCATTTGGCCAAACATTCTTACACTTCTGCACAACAGTTCAGATAACTAGCAAAATGTCATATACCTCCCAAAACACCTCATTCTTGTATCAGCACTAAACCGTCTCACATATAAATAGTCAGTACCATCAAAATGGCATAGATCTTTCTCAATTGCTTTGGCTCATTTGCATTCATTTAGTCCTTCTGTCAAAATAAACTGGATGGTTCAGCATAACTACTTGGATCCTCATCGCTCGCTCATATCACCCCAAAAACAGTTTACCCATGTGTCAAAACTAAATTTCTTCCCCACATATATCATCAGTACCCCCAAAATAAATTGTCCCTTTGCCATTGTGTAAGCACTGCCAGTCAAAATGGTTAGGTGTTTTATCTACGTTCAGCTAACAGATTTCGACTATGTATAAAAATGAAAAAGTGAGTGGAAACATTGAAGTTTGACAACACAGATAATTTATCAAGGACATTTATCAGTCACTTTCTTTACTGTAAATTCATATACAGAAAGTAATGCCCATATATCACAGGTTTCTCATGGGTTTGGCTCATTTCTCAAAACAGAGATAACATTCACAAAATAACATGGACAAATGCCAAAGCAACTAGCAATTGTTCAAAACAGAATGTCGTTTGAAAAAATGTCATGAAATTAGCCAAATAACAGAGGAAAATATAGTATACACCAGGGGTGTCAAACTCATTTTGGTCCGGGGCCGCATACAACCCATGTGGACCTCAAGCGGGCCGCATTACTAACATCATCGCAAAAAAAAAAAAAAACGTAAAGCAGTGGATTAGTGTTCAGTACTATCACGTTTTAAGTGTGTTGAATATGTAGAAAGCAATGCAATACTGATAATCCTATGCAAAATTTCCTTGACTTCATTCATTCATTGGCAACCGTCAATTAATTAAATATGGGACAGTTCATTTTGGCAGGGGGTCTGGGGGTGTACCCCCAGAAAATTTTGTATTTCTTATATGTAATTTCCTGCATTTTCACGCATTCTAACATCCCGTTTCCAGTTTGAGCTTAATAGGAACCAATACAAATCCTATTATATTTATTATTTAATTACAACCAATACCAATACAATACGAATAAGAAGTATTAACATTTTATCTCTATATATGAGGTCTATAATATATGAGCTTTATGAAATGCCTGTTACAGTACAAATTCACTATATATATTAGAAGTGTGATGTGCACTTTACTACATATATACAGTGTAACAGAGGGACCATTGGGTTAATGTCATGCAGGTTTCGATTTTGCCCCGACGGCCGTAATTGCGCATTTCGGTTATTTCATTAAAAAAAAAAAAAAAAGTTAAAAAAAAAAAAAAAAAAAATTTTTTTTTTTTTTTTTTTTTTTTTTTACATCCGGGCCGGATGGAACCCTCCCGCGGGCCGGATGCGGCCCGCGGGCCGTATGTTTGACACCCCTGGTATACACGGTTGTAAAATTATTTTCTACTAACTAGAAAAGTTACAATACCATCTGACCTGTTGAATATTTACTATGTAGGCCTAATGAAATTCTTAAAATATGATGTCCTTGACTGTTTTGGGAATTGCGTAGACCACTTTGCATATGATGACTTACACAATGAAATAATGCTGACGTGTTTTGGAGAGGGCAACCATTAGACTGAGAATTGTCTAATTCGTTTAGATAAGCAAGGTCAATTTATTTGGAAAATGTGCTAAATCTATGCTGAATGTGTCAACTGAAGGGTATTTGTACATATCCATCTGCAGAGATGTACTAAACATTTGAGACATGTACAAAGCATTTGATATCTGATGAAAGCAATGACAAATGCCATTCTGTTTTGGGAAATTGCAAGTTGGTTTGGGGATTTGTCCGTGTTGTTTTGAGAATGTCATCTCAGTTTCGAGAAATTAGCCAAACCAATCGAGAAAAACTGTAACGTGTGAATCTCCCATGCCATGTGACCATAACGACTCATGTGAATGCAACCTGGCAATTGTTAGATGGATAAATACCAGTGCATGTGGACTACTGCTTCACTTCCCTCAAGAATTTTGTGGTGAAAGAAGCTCCTATCCCAGATGCAGAGATACAGCACTCAACAGGCATTGGAAATGATCCACACACACACACACACACACACACTGGGTCTTTCTCAAATGCAAGGCCAGTGTCCTTCCAAGTGTATCAGCCTAATTAGTCACGCCCAGTGATTGGATACTTTTTGGTGAACTCTACAGAATATCCAATCACTGGGTATGACTAATAAAGGGTATCCAATCACTGGGCCTGACTAATTAGGCTGATACACTTGGAAGGACACTGGCCTTGCATTTGAGAAAGACCCTATGTGTCTCAAGTGACAGCTGTGAGGTGTTAACAGCTACATTTCCACAACAAAAAGAGTGTCCGCAGGGGGTCCAAAGGGTCAAATGACCCCCTTGTGGGGCTTTTAGGTAAAAAGGTCAATTGACCCCTCCGTGGTAGTTCTAGTGTTAAACGTAACAAAGTAATTTGCCCTGCTGCCTTAAGTTGGTGAGTTAACTCATCGTAAACCTTCCTATTGAGTAGCAGTTATGAAATGGGCAACGTATCCATCACAGTGGAGTGCAGTGCATTTAGTGGAGTTACATTGCATTTGGCAGAGGCTTTTTTGTTTTTTTACCAAAGCAACTTACAATCGAGGACATAATCATAGCATACAACACTAGCAGGTACAAAGTGCACAGGAAATATACAGAACAACAAGTGCAGATGCTAAGTTCGTTTTTTTTGTCCATGTGCATCATGGATAGCCTGATAAACCAGACTAAATGTGGATGTCTAATTTAGTCTGGCCTCGATGCATAATACATCCGAAGATTGTTGATGAGAACAACCTTCCCTCAAAACGCTGCCCGCTTTGATTCAAAACACATCTTTGCGTTATAATTGGTTTGCCAGATTCATGGCATTCTGGCTTCATTGAATCATTATGCGAGGCCAGACCCACCCGTAGACAAAACATTTTGCCGTCCAGCGGGTGGCGCTGGTTCACCAGGCTACATCATGGAGCTAGCCTCGCGCGCCATTCTACGTACTTCCGCCAAGACACTTGGCTCCGCACTACGTCTGGTACCTGTCCTCTGTGGAGCGATGTTGACCGGTAGGATTTTCGCCGGTGTTCTGACAAACGGTCATACATTGTAATTTTATCCTACGGTAGGATGATCTGTCAGACATGTCTGTTAAACTGTCCTACATCGCCATAGATAGACGTCAGACATGTTTGTTCAACAACTTATAAGTTAAATCCTGATTTTTCCGAAAATGTCCTTCCTGCTTCCTGCTACCGCGTCAGATCAAACAAAGTCCAGACCATGAATACGAAATGAAAATGGTAGTATTATGGGATGGTCTGGACCAGGCTATCATGGAGCAGGGGACCAGAAAATTTACCTCACGGGAATCGATTCGCCAGGAACAGCCATAGGGTTGGCCTCACACTGTTAAAACATTGCTGCCATAAAGCTTTCAAAAGTAAGTTGCCCTGCTGCCTTAAGTTTGTAAGTTAACGCAACTTGAGAAAGTCAGGAGTTGAGTTAAGTCTCAAGTTGAGTTAACTCACAAACTTATGGCAGTAGGGCAACATACTTTTTTTACGTTTAACTGCCTTACAATGTTTTACAGTGTCAGCTTCAGTCTACTCTAACACTTATGCACAGACATGCAGACACACACACACACACACACACACACACACACACACACACACACACACACACACACACACACACACACACACACACACACACACACACACACACACACACACACACACACACACAAACACACACCTACCCCCTCACCCACACACACACACACACACCAAAGTGCAAAGCATCTTCCCCCTCCCCTCGGCCACCAATCCCCACCCGGCCTCCTGACCTCTCGGTTGCCCTAGAGACCCTAATTTAGTCGTGCCTTGTAGTTAGCGCATACTTACTGTATCTCTGCCCCCCACTCTCCACTCCCACCTATCTCTCTCTCACACAACACCTCCAATGATCTTATGCTATAGCGCAGTGTTTCTAAACAGGGGGTGCCGTGGGCCCCCCTCAGGGGTGCCGCGGAAATGTGACTGATAAATAAATAATGTAATATGATACATATTTGTCTAAATTGATAAGTTACGGCTTGTTGGTTTGGGGTGCCTTGACATTTTTCATGAATTGAAAGGGTGCCTCGCCTAAAAAAAGGTTGAGAAACACTGCTATAGCGCCCAGTGCAGTGTCTCTCATTCACTCTTTCACACACTCTTTCACTGACTGTTAAGTCTCTGTAGTCAAAATGTCGTTTTTGACTCTTGTGAAACCTCCAATGGTCTTATGCCGTAGTATACGCCAAGTGCAGCTCTCTCTCTGACTCACTCACTCTCTCATTCACTCACTCACTCACTCACTCACTCACTCACTCACTCGTTCACTCAGTCTCTCATTCTTTCACTCACTCACTCACTCACTACTCACTCACTCACTCACTGTGAGGTCTCTGTAGTCAAAATATCTTTTTTGACTCTCGTGACATGATTTGACTGTTCATCCTGATGCAGGCCTTACTCAGTAGTATTGTCGGTACAGGCTCTCTTTCTCCCTCTCCCTTTCTCTCCCTCCCTCTCTCTATCCTATTCCTTACCTCTCTTTCTCTCTCTTCGCTCTATCCCCTGTCCTCTCTCACACTCGTCTTCCGATGGTCTTACCCAGTAGTATTGTCAGTACACTACAGGGTCTCCTCTCTCTCTCTCTCTCTCTCTCTCTCTCTCTCTCTCTCTACTGTAGCTCTCTTTCTCTTTCACTCAATCTCCATCTCTCTCTCTCTCTCTCTCTCTATCTCTCACTCTCTCTCTCTCTCTCTCTCTCTCTATCTCTCACTCTCTCTCTCTCCCCTTACCCCTCTCTCTCTCTCTCTTCTCTCACACTCAAACTCTCTTCCACAACTAAGTTCTTACCCAGTAGTATTTCCGGTACAGGGTCTCTCTTACTCTCGCTCTCGCTCTCGCTCTCTCTCTCTCTCTCTCTCTCTCTCTCTCTCTCTCTATCTCCCTCACACACTCTCTCTCTCCCCTTACCTCTCTCTCTCTCTCTCTCTTCTCTCACACCCAAACAACTCTTTTCCACAACTCTTCTTACCCAGTAGTATCGCCGGTGCAGTGTATCTCTTACTCTCGCTCTCGCTCTCGCTCTCTCTCTCTCTCTCTCTCTGTCTCCCTCACACACTCTCTCTCTCCTCTTACCTCTCTCTCTCTCTCTCTCTCTCTTCTCTCACACCCAAACAACTCTTTTCCACAACTCTTCTTACCCAGTAGTATCGCCGGTGCAGTGTGTCCCTCTTGGGGAGCCGTCCGGAGCGCAGGGCGGCGAGCCAGATGCAGCAGGGCTCCGGCCCGCTACAGTCCACCCCCACCGGGAACTCGAAGCACCAGCGCATGCCCACCGGCGCCGGGCAGCTGGAGACGCGACGCTGCTGCGTCCACATCTCACACATCTCTTACACACACACCCAGCCACACGCTAACGGGTGGGTGGACACACACCCACACACACACACACACAGACACACACACACAAACGGTCCTGTGTGTGTGTGTGTGAGTGTGATTGTGTGTGTGTGTGTGTTGTAACTCACTACCTGAACTGAACTGTGGTAGAGTTGAAATGGTGGGCGGGGGGGGGTCACGACAGTTTGTGGCCCGAAATGTTCCCTCAGGACACACACATTGCTGACACACACAGGTGTGTGTGTGTGTGTTTGTGTTTGTGTGTCTGTCTATGTATACGTCAACAGACTCAACCCCCTCGCCCCTTTACGCAGTACAGCAAATGCCCACTGCTGCACTTTACGAAGTCAAGGTGTTATGAGTAAGGAGTACACTACGGTTTATCTGGTTGTTCCCTGTGTTTGAATTGCGGTACACACAGACGATCACATTTGCATACAAAATCCTCCAGTGGACACATGTTGATGCTTGATGCTGCAAAGCCCCTGGCTTGATATTCCTCAAAAGGAAGTCTGTCTTTCAAGTGGCGGATGTAGGCGTCAGTAAGGAGGAAGGAACGAATGCCATCGCAAGAACATGGTTAAAGAACTGTTTAAATCATAGATCATAATTCCGTTTGTCGAAGTCCCCAGTCTCTCAGGTGTTCCAGCACCAATTCCCAACAACGCGCATCGCCACCGACGTTCCCAATTGCTCCTTCAGAAGCCGCCATCTTGTATCTAAGTTCACAGCCAGGGTCTTTGAGCCAGTTGCAAACTACTGACTCTTGTAGTCAATGCTCTGCAGTGTAATGAACTGCCATCTTGGATCCAAGTTAAAGTGAGTCTTTAAAGACAGTTGCAATAACTGACTCTTGTAGTCAATGCTTAGCAGTGTAAAGGCCTGCCATGTTGGCTCAAAATTAAAGCAGGTCTTTAAGTCAGTTGCAATAACTGACTCTTTATGTCAATGCTTGACAAGGTAGAGATTTCCCATAGTGGCTCTGCCACTAAAGACTCTTGAACATTGCAGAGGAGCAGAGGAGCACAACCGGGGCCATCTTTGACAACTCAGCATTGCACCAGCAGTACAGACATACAGTACAGTCAGAGATTCTTTAAGTGTATAGAGATATGCCAATGTAATAGGTTGCTATGGGCACCTAACATGACCAGGTTCCGGTCTGCCTAAAGGGGCGTGTCATAATACTCCTAGCATTGAATAGAACAGTCCTTAGGTCTGCCTAGGTCTGCCTAAAGGGGGATTTTCCCCCCTCCCCCTTGCAATAATAGAACCCGGAAACAATGGGCCAATGGAACCTCTCTCTCTCTACTCTCTCTGGTGCAGTTCCTTCCACAGCTTGTTCCAACCAAACTCCCTTGTAAGTAACCACCACCACGGTCCTGGAACGCTTTCCTTTAGGGAGTTCTGGGTTCTGGAATCTCCTTTGTGGAATTCTTCTTCTGCATTCCTCAAAAGAGCAAAGGAAAAAAAATCCCCCTTTGGTGGAAGTAAATATCCTGGATTCTGAAATCAATGAAGTCAATGAAGTTCAGTTAGGTTAGTTAGTGTATCCAATTCTCCAGGTGTGGTCAAGTGGTGGTTAACTAACTTTTGTTTCCCACCAAAAAAGAAGATGGTGTCCACCCAACAACAGCTACAGGCAGAAAAAAAAGAACAAGAAGGGCACATACCACTTAGGCAGTGGTTAGCAGCATAGCCGGGTTTGGCTAGCGCACATGACTGTTGCCGCTGCTGCTGCTGCTGTTGCTGCTGCTGCAGTTGCTGCTGCTGCTGCAGTTGCTGTTGCTGCTGCTCCTGTTGTTGGGAGCGTGCCGCCGATCATGCTACGCTCAGACAAACAGCTGATCTCACCCCCTCTAGGCACGGCTCATCTCCGCTCTGGTCCATCCAGCAGCACCCCCGCTTCCACACACCACCACTACCCCCACCACCACCACCACCAAAGCCCCCTCCTCTCTTCGGCTCTACTCCCTCTCCACCACGGACAGCAGGGCAGACCTCCAGTCCGGACCTCCACACATACGCAGCACACGCGACCACTGAGCCTTGTTAAGTCCGCTTGCTTGCCTGCTTGCTTGCCTGCTGCACGCTTCTTCTCGTTCTCGTCGTCCTCTGTTATCTGGATCTCTGTTGAGGGTTAGGGCTGCCTGCCTGCCTGCCTGTCTGTTACCCCCCCTGGAGCACAACAGCCAGCCGAGCCGAAGAGAGGAGAGGATGAAAGTGGAAGAAAACCAGTCCAACCAGTGCTCTCTCCCTCTCCCTCTCCCTCTCTCTCTCTCTCTCTCTCTCCCTCTCTCTCTCTCTCTTCAAGACGAGGGAAGTCCAAACTTTGAGGTTCTTCTCTTTGAGATTCTTTCTCTTTTTGTTGTTGTTGTTGTTGTTGTTGTTGTTGTGGCCGTCTCTCTTTTTTCCTTTTCAGGATTCAGCAGCGTTGGGAATGTCCAGTGGAAGCAGAGCAAAGCAGAGCAGAGCTAGAGCTACCATGCCATTAGGGTTCCTCTTCTCTTCTCCTCTCCTCCTCTTCTCCTCTCCGCGCTCCCTTGTTTCCTGGGACTGTGTGGTCACCACAACTCATGTGTCCAGTGTTGGCGGAGAGAGAGCAAGAGCCAAAGTGTAGTCTCTCTCTCTTCTCTCTTCTCTCTCTCTCTCTCTCTCTCTCTAAAAACCTCTTTTCCCTTTTTTATCCTGGTCGTCTGTGTAGATTGTAAAGTCCAATTTTGACGTCCGTGTCCAGTGTTGGCAGAAAGAGCTTCTCTATCTGTCTCTCTCTGTCTCTCTCTAAATCTCTCTTTTTCCTTTTTTGAATTCTGGTCTGTGGAGATTGTAGAGTCCAATTTTGACGTCTGTGCCCAGTGTTGGCGGAAAGAGCTTCTCTCTCTGTCTCTCTCTAAATCTCTCTTTTTCCTTTTTTGAATTCTGGTCTGTGGAGATTGTAGAGTCCAATTTTGAAGTCTGCGGTGGTTTTTCAGTCGGATTCTCCCACTGCCTTGGTGTATGGTTGCGTTGCTCTCAGCTCTCAGTTTGCTGTCTCCCGTTTAGTGGTAGTATGCCCACACTCTTTCTCTCCGCTCTGCTCACTCTCTCTCTCTCTCTCTCTCTCTCTCTCTCTCTCTCTCTCTCTCTCTCTCTCTCTCTCTCTCTCTCTCTCTCTCACGGGGGCAGAGTTTTCCACTCTCCACAGAGTGAGTGTTGCCTCTCTCTCGGCAGTGCAGTGCGAAAAGCAGTAGTCCTGCTCATCAGCTGGTGGGCTCCCTGCGTGCGTTTGCTTTGCTCTTCCCCGTTCACTCCATCCCTCCCTCTCTCTCTCCCTCCCTCTCTCTCTCTCTTTCTCTCTCTCGTTCTCCGCCCCTCTCTTTCACACTACTCTACTCTTTCCACTTGATTCTCTCTCTCTCTCTCTCTCTCTCTCTCTCTCTCTCTCTCTCTCTCTCTCTCTCTCTCTCTCTCTCTCTCTCTCTCTCTCTCTCTCTCTCATGCACACTCTCCTACCCCCTGTTTAGCCCGACAGTGTGGCTGCAAGTTGCTCTTTTTCATAAATGCTCTCTCTCTCTCTCTCCCTCGTTCTCTCTCTGCCTTCCCTGTCATTTTTCTCCCTTTTTGCCGTTCTCTCGCTCCCACACTCTTCTCTCGCTCGCTGTCTCCCACTCTTTCTTGCACTCTTGCTTCACCCACACACTTACTTTTTTCCCTCCTTCTCTATCCCTCTCTCTCTCTTTCTCTCTCTCTCTGACCTGCTCTCTGACATGCTCCCCACTCCCTCAGTCACTCATTCTCTCTTTCTGTGTCTCTCTGTTATCCTTCCTCTCGTTCTTTCACTCTTTCGCTCTCACTCTCTGTCTTGTTCTCTCTCTGTCTCTCTGTCTTCTTCTCTATCTGCATCTTTCTTAGCCACTCTCTTTCTTTTTTCTCTCAATCTCACTCTCTGGGTGTCTATCCTGCTCTCTCTCTCTCTCTCTTTCTCTCTCTTTGTCTCTCTCTCTCCCTCTACATCTCTCCCTCTCTCCGTCTCTCTCTCTCATTTTCTCTCCACGTCTCTCTCTCTCTCCCTCCACGTCTCTCTCTCTCTCCCTCTACGTCTCTCTTTCTCTCTCTCTCCAAGTCTCTCTCTCTCTCTACGTCTCTCTCTCTCTGTCTGTCTCTCTCTCTCTCTCTCTACGTCTCTCTCTCTCTCTCTCCAAGTCTCTCTCTCTCTCTCTCCACGTCTCTCTCTCTTTCTCTCTCTACGTCTCTCTCTCTCTCTCTCTCTCTCTCTCTCTCTCTCCGTCTCTCTCTGTCGCCTCTTCTTAGTCTCAGACCTGGTCATGGCTGCTGGCTCCCTGATATTACTGAGCAGCAACACTGAATTTAGGACACAAGGGGCCACGTGTCTGTCTCTGGATGTGTGTGTGTGTTTGGGACTGTGTGTGTGTGTGTGTGTGTGTGTGTGTGTGTGTGTGTGTGTGTGTGTGTGTGTGTGTGTGTGTGTGTGTGTGTGTGTGTGTGTGTGTGTGTGTGTGTCTGTGCATGTGTGGGTGGGTGTCTGTGTGTGTGTGCGTGTGTGTGTGTGTGTGTGTCTGTGTGCGTGTGTGTGTCTGTGTGTGTCTGTGTGTGTGTGTGCGTGTGAGTGTGTGTGTGTGTGTGTGGGTGTCTGTGTGTCTGTGTGTGTGTGTGTCTGT
>NC_085873.1:36105499-36122999 GCF_034702125.1 Engraulis encrasicolus | reverse complement strand
TGAAAACGACAAAGTAGCTAATGTAGTAAGCAACTTTGTTTTTGAGAAATGCACCCCAGCCTCCAGTCTTCACAGCTAAGACAGGGGTGCATTTCTAAAAAGAGAAGTCGTTAGCCTGTTAGCAACTTCGGTAGTTGCCAATGGGGAAAATGCATTGAAAACGACAAAGTAGCTAATGTAGTAAGCCACTTTGTTTTTGAGAGATGCACCCCAGCCTCCAGTCTTCACAGCTAAGACAGGGGTGCATTTCTAAAAAAGAAAAGTTGTTAGCCTGTTAGCAACGTCGGTAGTTGCCAATGTGAAAATGCATTGAAAACGACAAAGTAGCTAATGTAGTAAGCAACTTTGTTTTTGAGAAATGCACCCCCAGGCCCTTATGAATGAGTCTCATGGATATCATGTGCCTCACTTCACTCCACTGACCACCAAATAACAAACCAAATGCCAAGAGCTGATTCACTTTCCCAACCAAAGAACAAAAAAAAACAATGCCGAAGCTTCTTTGACTATTCATTATTCATTCATTTCACTTGTTTTATGGCACATTTTGTGGTTTCTCTCTCTCTAGCGCACTGTAATAATAGTAAGTGCCAGTTAGTCACACTTAATGGGCGGTAAAGAAATAAAGCGACTGTGTGAGAAAGCAGATGAGAGATGCGAGAGGAATGTGGAACAGAAAGAATGTGGCTACAGTTCAGCGGTCTTAGTTTACAGTGCATCGGCATCAATTACAGTGTTACTAAGGGTGTAGCACGGAAGGGATTTGTATTAAGGCTCTCGGCACTGTCATAGCAATGTTGTTATGATGTAGTTGAGTATTTTCAGAAAATAGTGAATAGGCCCGCCGGCGACCCCATCTGCAGTAAGAGGCTACGGCTCTCTGTGATGTCATAGCAATGTTGTTGTGATGTAGTCGAGCATTTTCAGAAAATAGTGAATAGGCCCGCCGGCGACCCCATCTGCAGTAAGAGGCTACGGCTCTCTGTGATGTCATAGCAATGTTGTTGTGATGTAGTCGAGCATTTTCAGAAAATAGTGAATAGGCCCGCCGACGACCCCATCTGCAGTAAGAGGCTACGGCTCTCTGTGATGTCATAGCAATGTTGTTGTGATGTAGTCGAGCATTTTCAGAAAATAGTGAATAGGCCCGCCGGCGACCCTATCTGCAGTAAGAGGCTACAGTTATTGCTGCTGGATAGGCCCCCTACAGTGGCTCAAACGGTAGGGCACTGGCCTGATACACCGGCGGCGACCCAGGTTCGATACAAGGAATCCTAAATCCCCTCAGCTGCAGCCCTATACTCAACACAAGATGAACATGACCAGCTATCCAGCTTCAACATACAGTACGTACATGTATTGTCTTTTCTTATTATGTCATGTCTTGTTTAACATCCGTGAGAATGACTGGAGCCACGTCAAAAGACAATTTTCAGTTTCATTCCGTTTCACATTTTCAGTTCATGTGTAACATGAGAATAAAGTTTTATCTTATCTTATGTTATCTTATGTTATCTTATGCTATCTTTTCTTATCTTATCTTATATGATCTTATCTTATCCAATGCCGAGGAATGGCTAACATGAAGACCGTCTCAACAGCGGGGAGAATGGGACGAGAGCAGGACAAGTAGCCTAAACAGTGAGAACAAACTGTCTGAACGTTGAAAAGGGGTACAATGAGTGAACTTTATTTCGCTGCACTATATCATACTGTTTGAGAGAAGAAGTTTGGACAAAGGTTATTCTTAGGTATGCGCGATGACAGTACATCGCGTAACAGCTTGTTATTAACAGTCTCTTTGTGTATCAATGTGTCATATTTTGGCAGGGAAGAGAACAAGGACTCTCTGCACACACGCAGCAATATAATGACAAATATGAATCACACCAGGTGAGAAAGATGTGAGAGAAGTCAAATAAAGGTGAAATCAGACGGGAGCGAAACAAGGCACTGTATGTATTTGCGCTGCATAGGGTTTGGGTAAAAAGTTTGGAATAAGGCTATTCTCAGAAAAAATTTCTGAACTTCCTTTCCCTTTACAGAAAATCATATACTTATATTTATTGAGGGAAGTTTTCACAGAGGCCAATGTCAAGCCCTGATAGGTTGATGATCTGACATACAGTAGCTTGATTGAGTGCAGCACACAGATCAGCGAGTGAGTTGCTGCATTCCTTCCCTCCACTCTTTTACTACCATTGGAAAAAGTGGAGAAAGGGATGAGAAAAGGTAGATAAAGGGATGAGAAAAGGTAGATAAAGGGATGAGAAGAAGTGGAGAAAGGGATGAGAAAAGGGAGATAAAGGGGTCAGAAAAGGGGGAGAGACGAGGGATAAAGAACAGACTACCCAATATACAAAAGGTAGACAGGCAGTGAGTTGCTGTGGGGTCAAAGACGTCCAAAAAGGAATTGTCATTCAGTGTAACGGATAGGCCTACCTTCTGCTGACTGTAACTGTAAAAAAAAACAAGATTTTTAAATTGTTTCAAGTGAATGGATGACAGCCGAGGCTTTCATGAATTCACTGGGAAAAAAATACAATAAAAAGAGTCGTGTTTTTTACAGTTACAGTCAGCAGAAGGTATCCGTTACACTGAATGGCAATTCCTTTTTGGACGCTGTGGCAGGCAGATTAGACAGCTACTCCAGTATTTACTACCACAGAGCTGATCCAGCTGACTCACAGTGGGATTGATATCATAATAACAATCATGATAATAATAAGGTCATCTGCAGTGCCACTGACCCACCTCTTCATGTCCTTTTGTCTATGTCACTCGCTCTTTCTATCCCTCCTCCCGGCTCTCATTCCCTCTCTCTGAGCGTGTCAGAGAAAAGATGCTAGAAAGATGCAATATTAGAGATGGGGGAATACCGGTGTGTTAAACTTGGATTTTTTGTTTCTTTAACAAACAACGTTTCGGTCCTAGACCTTCATCAGGCAAACTTCGCCCAGGAACAAAATGAGTTGACAAGTGAAATACATGCCATCACAGTGAATTGAGAAAATATTGTTGTGTGCAAAAGGGTCAAAGACGTGCAAAATGAAATTGTCATTCAGTGCAACGGATACCTTCTGCTGACTGTAACTGTAAAAAACACGACTGTTTTTATTTTATTTTTTTTCCAGTGAATTCATGAAAGCCTCATCCATTCACTTGCAACAATTTAAAAAATCATGTTTTTTTACAGTTACAGTCAGCAGATGGTATCCGTTACACTGAATGACAATGCCATTTTGCACGTCTTCGACCCAAAATCAAACAGCCATATATTCATATTTAATTAGCTGGCGCCTCATGGGAAGTGCCATTCCTAACCATGACTCTCTCTGTCTCTCTCTGTCTCTCTCTCTCTCTCTCTCTCTCTCTCTCTCTCTCTCTCTCTCTCTCTCTCGCTCTCTCTCTCTCTCTCTCATACACACGCACACACAAACTCATCAGCAAGCAGCTGCACATGCACACAAACACACATGAGCACACACGTAAGTACAACACACACGTTACACAACTGTGTCATACTACTGACACACATACCATGCATGACACAGACACACACACACACACACACACACACACACACACACACACACACACACACACACACACACACACACACACACACACACACACACCTGTGTCCTGAGCAGGCCCCCACATGGCTTACGCAGGGCAAGGGCATTCCAGTATGTCTGGAGAGCATTGGGGGATTAGCTTAGTTCTAATTGCAGGGCAAGCCTGAAGCCTCTCCTCTCTCCTGGCAAGGCGCGCACACACACACACACACACACACACACACACACACACACACACACACACACACACACACACACACACACACACACACACACACACACACACACAGTTCTAATTGAAGCCTCTCCTCTCTCCTGGCAAGGCCTGAGCAACTGACGGTTCCCTCTCTCAGCGACGTCACACACACACACACACACACACACACACACACACACACACACACACACACACACACACACACACACACACACACACACACACACACACACACACAGTTCTAATTGCAGGGCAAGCCTGAAGCCTCTCTAGTCTCTCCTGGCAAGGCCCAAGGAACTGACAGTTCCCTCTCAGAGACGTCACACACACACACACAAACACACACACACACACACACACAAGCACGTACGCACACACACAGGTGCCCGGGCATATGCTCATACGCACACACACAGTCACAAGAGCAAACAAACAGTAGTAGAAACACACAGGTACGCACACACACACAGGTGCGTGCACACATATGCTCATACACACACACAGGCACAAGAGCACAAAAACATTGGAAATAGAATTACACACACACACACACACACACACACACACACACACACACACACACACACACACACACACGAGAGAGAGAGAGAGAGAGAGAGAGAGAGAGAGAGAGAGAGAGAGAGAGAGAGAGAGAGAGAGAGAGAGAGAGAGAGAGAGAGGCACAAGAGTGCGCATGCGTACACAAAGGCAAAGTTTTTCCCACGCACCTCCATTCATATGAATTATTTAGTTACTGCACTTACAAAACACATGGCGCAAAATGTTGCCTTAAGTAACCACTCAATCCCCCCCCCCCCTCTTCCCCCCCCCCCGCCACACACACACACACACACACACAGACACCACCCCAACTACCCCCTCCCCACACACACACACACACACACACACAGACACAGAGTTCATCAAGGCCAATTTTCCCACACACTTGCACACAAACATTGTAGCCTGAGGTGTTAAACAAATACACACACACACACACACACACAAAACACACAAAACACACACACGCAAAGTGGCAGTTCACACGGGCGCAGACACACTCGAGGGAAAAATGGGGCTGGGTAATTATTGACCAGGTCTGCAGCATACACACACACACACACACACACGCACGCACGCATGCACACACACACACGCACGCACGCACGCACGCACACACACACACACACACACACACACAGAGTATGCTGTCAGCCCAAGGCCTAATGCAGCACTCATGAGAGAGCCACAGCCACTGTTGGGGCTGACTGTCGAGGGCACACACAGTCAGACCGATACAGACAAATACATATTCTCTCTCTCTCTCTCTCTCTCTCTCTCTCTCTCTCTCTCTCTCTCTCTCTCTCTCTCTCTCTCTCTCTCTCTCTCTCTCCCTCACGCACACACACACACACACACACACACACACACACACCGGAAACTCAAACAGTCTCTCACAAACACAAAATCCCTCACACAAAATAAGCAGCAACCTAAAAGATGCTACGCTGCTGCAGGAACCAAAAAGATGCAACACTGTAGGAACCAAAAAGATGCTACACTGCAGGAACCAAACAGATGCTACACTGCAGGAACCAAAAAGATGCTACACTGCAGGAACCAAACAGATGCTACACTGCAGGAACCAAAAAGTTGCTACACTGCAGGAACCAAAAAGTTGCTACACTGCAGGAACCAAAAAGTTGCTACACTGCAGGAACCAAAAAGTTGCTACACTGCTGCTGCTGCAGAGAGGACAGAATGGCTGCCGTTTACGGTTGTCTGCACAATCTAATGTGTATGGGGATGGAATATATATGGTGTATGGGAATGTATATGGGTATATGTATCTGTCTGTCTGTCTGTGTTTTTTATGTATTTTTCGGGCTTTTTAATACCTTTATTTCTGACAGGACAGTGGAGTAGAGACAGGAAATGAGTTGGGAGAAAGAGGCGGGGAGGGATCGGCAAATGACCTGAGCCGGAATCGAACCCGGGTAGCCCGGCGTAGTAACTCTGTGCCCTCCCGTTAGTCCACGGCACAGTAAATATTAAAAAGAAGTTAAAAGAGGCCACTGCTGTAGAGAAGACAGAATGGCTGCAGTTCGCTTTTATCTGTGCATCTGTGTGTGTGTGTATGTGTGTGTCTGATGTGTCTGTATGCACACAGTCCCTTGAGTGTGTCTCTGTGTGTGTGAATAACCAAATGGCTGGACATGTTTTCTGCAGTCTGTGTGTGTGTGTGTGTGTGTGTGTGTGTGTGTGTGTGTGTGTGTGTGTGTGTGTGTGTGTGTGTGTGTGTGTGTGTGTGTGTGTGTGTGTGTGTGTGTGTGTGTGTGTGTGCAATGTGCGTGCGCCTATGGCGGTGATTGTTGCCCATGTGTATGTAATGTGTGTGATGTGGATGTGATGTGCATGGCATGACACATTCGCGATGTAGGCTAAACAGTTGGCTTCCCAGCCATGTGTAAATATAAACCCAGAGCTGTCTGTCTGTCTTTTCCTGTCTCTGAGGGCAGTAAGAAAAGTAAGAAGAGAGAGAGTGAGGGGGGGGACTATCTCAGGCTGTTTCTCTGTCTTTTTCTGTCTCTGAGGACTGCAAGAGGGAAACAGTAAGAAAGGAAAAGAGATGGAGAGATAGAGAGAGAGAGAGAGAGAGAGAGAGAGAGAGAGGGAGAGAGAGAGAGAGTGTCAGAGAGAAAGAGAGACAAAGAGACAAAGAGGGATGGAATGATATAGATGGAGAGGGATGGGAGAGAGAGATTGAGAGAGATTGAGAGAGAGAGAGAGCGAGAGAGAGAGAGAGAGAGCATGAGAAAGAGACAGAGACAGAGAGAGATGGAGGGAATGATGTACATAGAGAGATGGAGAGTGATGGGAGCGAGAGAGAGAGAAAGAGAGAGAGAGGGGGAGAGAGAATGAGAGAGAGAGAGAGAGAGAGAGAGAGAGAGAGAGAGAGAGAGAGAGAGAGAGAGAGAGAGAGAGAGAGACAGACAGAGAGAGAAAGAGAGACAGAGAGATGGAGAGAGATGTATTTTTGCAGGCATGCAGTAGGAGAGATGGAGAGGGATGGGAGCGAGAGAGAAAGAGAGAGAGAGAGAGAGAGAGAGAGAGAGAGAGAGAGAGAGAGAAAGAGAGAGAGAGAGAGAGAGAGAGAGAGACAGAGAAAGAGTGTGAGAGATCAAGAGAGAGAGACAGAGAGAGAAAGAGAGACAGAGAGAGATGGAGGGAATGATATACGTAGAGATTGAGAGGGATGGGAACGAGAGAGAGAGAAAGACAGAGTGTGTGTGTGAGAGAGAGAGAGAGAGAGAGAGAGAGAGAGAGAGAGAGAGAGAGAGACAGAGGGATGGAGAGAATGATATAGAGAGATGGAGAGGAAGGGGAGAGAGAGAGAGAGAGAGAGAGAGAGAGAGAGAGAGAGAGAGAGAGAAAGAGAGAGAGAGAGAGAGAGAGAGATGTATTTTTGCAGGCATGCAGTAGGAGAGCATCTGTCTATCCGGTGGGTATGGCATTGGCATAGCATGCATGTTATCCACATCACAACAAAAGGTTTTATCAAAAGGATTATCAGCGCAGCGGGCTAGCTAGGGCCCTCCTTTAAACACAACTGCCCAGCTACACCAGCTGTCCACCGCTACACACACACACACGTCACACACACACACACACACACACACACACACACACACACACACACACACACACACACACACACACACACACACACACACACACACACACACACACACACACACACACACACACACACGTGCGCGCACACACACACACACACACACCATCACACACCCACGCACACACACACAAACAAAATATATAGAGGGAAATTCAAAAACACATATTAGTAGAGGGGAAAACACACTTACACATACAACCCACATACACAAATCCTCACACACACACGCACACACACACACTGTAATCCTCAAACACACACATGCACATATATATATACACTGACTGCACAAACATAGGGAAGCACACACAGAGACAAAGAAACAAAAAAATCCCACATCATCCTACAACACACACACAGACACACTACAAACACACACACACACACACACACACACACACACACACACACACACACACACACACACACAGACACACTACAAACACACACACACACACACACACACACACACAATCCTCAGTCTCACACCTGCCGAGCTCCTGTCTCCGGTCTCCTAGTTCCCAACCTTTTTTGTCTTGTGTACGCCCCCCCCAAGTACTCCCTAATTTATGTTCTATATCACTTTCTATATTCTAATATGACTAAGATCCATACATTTGTTAAAATTACATCTTTCCAAATACCCCCTGCAGTGTGTTGCAATATGCGACCTTGCCTCCTCCACTTGTGCCTGTCTCCTCGTCCTGCCTCCTGGCCCCTACTCCGTGGAGAAAATGAGTTAGTTTCTCAGCTGTCAGCCTAGCCACAACTTTTGAGGGACTGTTTTTCATTCACCATCCCAATTGCAAATGAGAAAAAGAATTTACAATGGAGCTTTTGCAAGATATTGAAATATAATGCTGTTGTCAGTGATGTCATCATGACATATTACTTCCTGGTACGAGGAGACAAGCACAAGTGGAGGAGGCAAGGTCGCATATTGCAACGCACTCCCTTATCTTATCGTCTGTGGTATGTGGCTGACCTCTGACCTTTCACCTCTGCCATGGTAGAGTCAGACCTAAGTACCTACCTACAGGTGCCTACCCTCATTGTTACCTCTCTGGTCTAAGCCACAAACGGCTGGGGGCGGCCACTTGCGAAGGCCCGGCCTTCACCCATTTTAGCCTGATGCTGCGTATAGGTTGTTTGACCTTTGGTGCCTGGAGCGACATATACCGGTACATACGCTGCATTCAGGCTCTTGAGATTTGAGTTTTGTCAATAAAAATGTGGGTATGTTAGAGCTGTTTGAATGAACACATTCTTAATGCATAATGATGTTTTTATGTGCTTTGGAGGCCCCAAAAAGGGCCTAGGCATTCAGCAGGCATTTTTTTGCAGGTGTATTAAGCTAAAATGGGTTAATGTGGCCGAACCCGGGGCAAAGTCACCTGAAAGCCCAGCAAAGGGGTTTCCACGCACTTCTGTTTTGTCATCTGGTACATCAAAGGGAGACAGACAGGAAATCTTAGCAGGAGAGAAGACACCTGAGCTGCACAGATGCAATTCTTTTCTTCTCTTAATCAAGTGCACAACATTTTACGTTTGACGTCATCTGAAAAGCCCACCTCCACCACTCAACACATACATACTAGCGGTCGACCGATACAGGTTTTTTAATGGCCGATGCGATACCGATTTTTTTTTTCATCACCCTTGGCCGATACCCGATTTCCGATACCCGATATTTGGGGCCGATATGGGTTAAAAAAAAGGTTAAAAAATTACAAATATACAAATAAAACATAAAAAATATTACAAATATAACGAGGGACCCAATTCTGCCCCCCCCTTCCCCATCCTTGGGCCCGGGACAACTGACCCCACCCCCCCTCCTCTGTCTCTCCACACTCCATGTCCTGTTGAGCTGGTGGTCACTTCCGTACGACCTTATCGTGGATAAAATCTTGAACTTTGACCCCTAACCCCTGGCCCGGTGGAGTCAGACCTGCGTACCTGCCTGGCTGGCTTCATTATAATCCCCCTCTACTAGCCTAAGCCAAAAACGACCGGTGGTCCCTCACCAGGAGGAAGCCCAGACGACTTACTTAGTTTGCTTTAGGTCCTAATACACACACACAGCCAGGGGTTGTCAAGTTTCAAGACTGTGTGTGTGTGTACGTTTAGGTGTGTGTGTGTGTGTGTGTGTGTGTGTGTGTGTGTGTGTGTGTGTGTGTGTGTGTGTGTGTGTGTGTGTGTGTGTGTGTGTACGTTTAGGTGTGTGTGTGTGTGTGTGTGTGTGTGTGTGTGCATGTGTGTGTGTGTGTGTCTGTGTACGGGTCCTTACTTACAATTCAATTTCCAGAAGCTTCTGTCAAAGCAGCGTGTTGCCGTGAGTTATCAGACAGGCCACATATGCGTCACCACATGGAAGTTAGTAGCGAGCGTGTGTGTGCGGATCTGCATGCGTTTAGATATGTGTGTGTGTGTGTGTGTGTCCGTCCGTTTAGGTGTGTCTGTGTGTGTGTGTGTGTGTGTCCCCGTTTAGGCATGTGTGTGTGTGGGTCTGCGTGCGTTTAAGTATGTGTGTGTGTGTGTGTGTGTGTGTGTGTGTGTGTGTGTGTGTGTGTGTGTGTGTGTGTGTGTGTGTGTGTGTGTGTGTGTCCGTTTAGGTGTGTGTCTGCCGCCACTGGACTTCAACTACAGGGGTTGAGCTGGTGCTGCTGGGAATGCTGACACCTGGTTTTCGAGCATCTTAATTACCTGGTAGGAAGCCCTTCAGAGGGGGTCAACGTAGGTGTGTGTGTGTGTGTGTGTGTGTGTGTGTGTGTGTGTGTGTGTGTGTGTGTGTGTGTGTGTGTGTGTGTGCGTGTGCGTGTGGGTGTGTGTCTGCGTGTGCGTGCATGTGTGTGTGTGTGTCTGTGTGTGTGTATGTGTGTGTGTGTGTGTGTGTGTGTGTGTGTGTGTGTGTGTGTGTGTGTGTGTCTTTGTATGTGTCTGTGTGTGTGTGTGTGTGTGTCTTCCGAGGGGGTCAACGTAGCTCAGTGTTCCCCGCAAAACATTTTGAAGAGTTTCATTGCAAAACGAGGTACAGTATCCACCATTGCAATGGAAAGCCAATACAAAAATGTACATTTCCCAAAATGTGGGGATCCTCAAAGTCCTCAAATCCTCAAAATGGTGCGACGTTTTGCAACCAAGCTCTTCGTTTGTTCAGTCGAGGCGAGAGTGCGACGACAGTCGATATCACACTCGACTATCATGAGTGTAAAGGCTATGGCCGGCCGCACATTGGCTCAGACAGCACTGCGGCGCACTTTGCTTCCGACATAATTCGGACCCCAAACCAAATTTCACATTAACATAACATTGATAGTCAATGGGCGGCGCCTACAAAATAGAACTCGTCTCTAATTGCTATCCGACATCGGTGAATGTCCGCGGACATCGGCGCCAATGTGCGTTGTTCTATTGAAAACAATGAAATCGAACTTTTGCCCAGCAGTGCTCAGCACTTTGTCGGAGCCGGTGTGCGGAAGCCCCATGCCAAGCAGTTTCATGTGAAATGCTTTGCTTGTTGTGTGTAATAATTTCAAGTTAGAAATTAGAAGTACATTTTGCAATATGAAATCATCTTTGCAGGTGGATTTGTGATGTGATCTTCCAAATGTTTGTCAGGCAAGTAATGGGGAAACAGCAGTTTGAAGAAGTGTTACATGACTATTTTAAAATGGTTTTAAAATAACTAAGCACATATGGTCACAAACGTTTTTAAGGCAAAAAAAAAGGTTGTCAATGCAACCGACAATCTAGTTACGTCACCGTAATTTTGTGACATGATATACTCACTTAGGGCAACTTGCTTTTATATATTTAAAGGGACACTGTGTGAGATTTTTAGTTGTTTATTTCCAGAATTCATGCTGCCCATTCACTAATGTTACCTTTTTCATGAATACTTACCACCACCATCAAATTCTAAGTATTCATTGTGACTGGAAAAATTGCACTTTTCATACATGAAAAGGGGGATCTTCTCCATGGTCCGCCATTTTGAATTTCCAAAAATAGCCATTGTTAGCTGCAAAAATGACTGTACTTGGACCATACTAGAAAATATTTGTTCATTACTTAGTAAACTTTCATGTTAAGATCAAATTTGGCCATAGGCAGCCCAGTTTCAATGAGCAGCATAGTTGCAGTAGCTTTTTTGACCATTTCCTGCACAGTGTCCCATTAACAGGCTGCAATGTTGCACAGTGTAATATTCACATAAGCACTTACTGTTTTGTCTAGCAGCTGGTGTGGTCTGGTCTAGCCGCTTTGTCATTCCCTGATTATCTGATGGGAAGCATTAACTTTATATCCGAGGGACAGGGCTTACCATAGTGCTGACTACATCACGACTAGGGGTACTGTAAATATGGCCGTAGATCAAATCGATTCGTATTGTGGAGCATTCTTAAGTATCAGAAATAACTGGCGCCTGCCCAATGTCATAGCTCCATAACACAATGGAAGTGGAAAAGTCATTGGAAAAAATCCAATCGAATCGAATCGCATTGCATCCTGGGGCATTCTTAATCATCTGATGGGAAGCATTCATTTTATATCCGAGGCGCAGGGCTTAGCATATTGATGACTGCACCACTACTAGGGGTGTAAAAAGTAATGGATTTGTATCAATGCATCGATCCTATGGCCTAGCACTAGCACGATCCTATGGCCGACAATCGTATCGAATTGAATCGTATCGTGGGGCATTCTTAAGTATCAGAAACAATTGAATCAGTGGCCCCTGCCCAATGCCCTAGCTCCATAACACAATGGAAGTGTAAAAGTCATTGGAAAAAATCCAATCGAATTGAATCACATTGCATCGTGGGGCATTCTTAAGTATTGAAAATAATCTAATTGCTGCCTTAAGAACTCAATATCAAATAATATTGTCATGAACACTGTGATTTACCCTTAACCACTACCCTGATCATCTGATGGGAAGCATTAAGTTTATATCCGAGGCGCAGGGCTTACCATAGTGCTGACTACAACACTACACAGGGGAGCAGGCAGTTACAAGAGCAACATATCCATCTGCGAAGTGCAGAGCCTTTCAAGCCGAATGGCATCCAATGCAACGGAACATGTGTTCAAAGGTGTGAAAACACACACACACACACACACACACACATGCGCGTGAACGCACACACACACACAAGTGCAAGCGCAAACACACACACACACACACACACACACACACACGCACGAAAACACACACACACACACACACACACACACACACACTCACACGAAGCACACACACACTCACGCGAACGCACGCACACACTTGCGTGAACACACACACACACATGCACAAGGGTGCGCACAAACACACGTAAACCCACACACACAGATGCGCATATGCAGGCATATGGTGCATGTTTGTTCACGACTGATTTGATAGGCTATTTGTAAGAGGCCACTGAACACTATGAACACAATTGGGTACACATTCTCTCTCCTCTCTCTCTCTGACACACACACACACACACACACACACACACACACACACACACACACACACACACACACACACACACACACACACACACACACACACACACACACACACTTTCCCCTCAGTCAGCTCCCGGAGCAGTGTACTGTAGCATGCCAGCAGTTCTCAGGTAGCCCCTATACCAGGGGTCCTCAACCTTTTCTAACGTGGGGCCCACTCAAAATTGTCACAAATGTTCAGGGCCCACTTCTGACCCAATAAAGCAGTGGTTCTTAACCTTTTTTCTTGAAGCACCCCCTAACCTGTGTCCAAGACAAGCCGTGCACCCCCAACCCAAACGTCTACACGTGTATCCACACTAAAAAAATATTTTAATGATTAATTACAATGATTTTAGCTTTAGACATCTATCAATACTTTAATGACCGAAACATGGGGACCGAAACATGTTTTAATTTGGTTTTGATTTGGCCAAATTATTATGTTTGGAGGCAGAATTTTGGTCACAATCTCAACACAAACAAAATTCCGTGCACCCCCTGAAATCTCAGGCGCACCCCCTGGGGGTGCCCACACCCCAGGTTAAGAACCACTGCAATAAAGAATAAAACTCAAATAAATCAATAGCAGCACACACCAAAATGTGATTATAATTTGAAGAAAATGATATCAAGGCCCACTTGGAATACCTTCAGGCCCTTCAGGACCCTTCAGTCTAGAAAACAACCATATAATTTGATGTGATAGTGCTTCCAAGCTTCAAATGAGATACATTTCAGAAATCGTGGGGTGTATCGAGCCGTAAAATCGTGATACGAACCGAATCGTCAGTTGAGTGTATAGTTACAGCCCTAGTGTTGATATACAATGAAAACAAAAAGGATGTTGGCATCAGACATAGTAAAAAAAACATGATGGCAGAGACAGACCGACACACAAACAGGCAGGCAGACGGTGGTTTGCTGCTAACAACTGAGTCTTGATGTGGTCGGTCGGTGGGTAGGGTAGTGCCCCTCCAAATGCTGGGCAACAGTCAGGCCAAGCTGAGTGTTTTCCTGCCTACCAACCACACCGCCAGAGAGCCATATGTGTGGTGGGACACACATCATGAAGGCCTTCTCTTCCTGGGCCACAACCAAAACATCTCCAGTTTCAGGGTATGCAAACAAAAAGCCTGCCATCCTGTAAGATGAGTCAGTTTATTTCGTCTGTGTAAATACAAATTTGTAGAGCAAAGCTGGTTGAGGGTTGTTTTTCTTAGCTGAGCAGATGATTTTAGACAGCGGGCGAAAAAAAAGACAGAAATGCCAACTTGGGAAAATATTTTCAAGACCATTTTGCAGTGAGTGAGTGAGTGAGGGGGTGTGTTAGTTACATTCTTCGCCCCACTTCAAAATGAAATCTACTGGGCTTGCTTGTTACTTATGCAAGAGAACAGCGGCAGCTGTCCTGCAGTGACACAGCGTAACATTGATGCTACAGGGCACTAAATGGCGAAGAAGAGAGCAGCGTAACGGCGGTACAGTGGCAGAACAATAGGCGTTTTTACACACACACGGCCCTTGTTTCGCGGAGGCTACAATGTTCCTTCTGTCTACGGGCCCTTTTGTGGGCTGATTTATGTTAATCAAAAACATTTTTCTCACTCCCATATTCTCTTGAGACGTTCCAAAAGAGGGGAAAACCTAACCACACTGTGGAGTGGATGGACTCAGCCTAAACAAATGTATCTTCTTCAGAAAGGTTTTGCGCACATTCTTCAAAACACGCAGATGACAGATGTTAGTGCCAAAGCTCTCAGAATTCTTCAGCTGGACTGTCGTGTGTATACTATTCGTGTGAGAGCCAAGACCATATAAGGCTAAAAGACCCTTGAGGATACACTGAGCCCACCGGCCTAATAGCAGCATCAATTGATATCCTGTCCAACACTGTTACCTTTACGCACGGCCGAAGCCGTGTTGTGTCCAACTACTATCAACTTACAGTGTAACTGCAATAGTGCAAACTGTGGTTACATCCTGAACATTGACGCGCTATTGACCCGCTTTTATTCAAGATCGGCGCGCAGGGAGTAGAGAGAGAGGGGCGAGTTCCAGTGTTCACTCCCTGCCTCTGGCTGGCTGTGCCTGGCCTGCCTCGGACGTCCGGTGACAGTTTGACAGCTCTGTTCGATACAATCTATACCAGAACCACTAATGGCCTTGTGGGCGCACCGCACAGATTAATGAATTACATTTTCCTTAACCTGGTTTGCCCGTATATCCTATTGAGAGCCAGATGCATACATACAGTGAAGGAGGGCGCGTAGGCTACACGTCGGAGGGTACGTTGCTCTCTCTCTCTCAAGGCTCCCGGCGTGTGTTATTTAAGCTTCTTATGACCCCACCATCAGCGACTATGCGGCTAAACACGTTTTTCGAGAGGCAAGTAAACAAACCAATTGCACCATCACGACTCTGCATTATTACAAGTGTAACACACGTGTAACTCACAACATTTGAACAAGCACAATAAACTGGAGAGGATTCTCCGATAGGCACTTACTCCGGTTTGCGAGTGCGGCGGTATTCCAACAAGGCAAAAAGCGACTCCATTCATTGGGCAGCGGGAATGTTCAGAAGACAAATTCAAGGGAGATAACTAATGCTACTCGTGTTAGCTATACAGAATATACTCCTGTCTGCTGAGTGGGAACTGTAAAGAGTTTTACGTTACAGCCACATTTTTCGGAGACAAGGCTACACTGTCGTCTCTATCTCCCTCGAAACTCCCTCTTTCCCGTTGTTTGGACGACTGGGTTAGCCCCCGCCCTCCGCCCTTCTCTGATTGTAAATCCCTTTTCTCGGCTGACCCGTTATACTAACTGAAGCCATGGCTTGCTAGTCAGTCAGCGCGCAAAAAACGCCCGCCCTCCACCCGTCAATAAAAACGCGTCATTATCCACCAGCCAATGACCAAGCGGTACTGAAAGTGCGGAATGTATGGAGGAGGGGCGCGTGTGGTTTCCACGTTCTACAAAAACAACAGGTCTTCCTGAAGAAGTGAGAAAGAAGTGCGGAAAAAAGAGCCCCATATCTAATGCCTCCAAAAACAAAGGCAGCAGTCCAGCATTTTTCACCAGATAGTCACACCAGTGCCATGACCAAAAGGGGTTAAAGATACATTACAGAACAACATGCCCCGTTATCCCAACACAGACTCATTGGCAGCCCTGCGTCTTGTCTGGGTGTTATTCAATGGATCCCCCCCCCTACATTCCACATGTAGGCTATCAATTTGTGACTATCAAGGGACGAATTTTGTAGCCAACTTTGGCAAACTAGTGAAATTCCAGAAATACCCTTTTGGAATGCGTCAACAGCTACATCCAGGTGGTGGGGAGAAAATAAATCAACTCCCCTCAGCCATCAACACTCAAGGACATAAACACACACACACACACACACACACACACACACACACACACACACACACACACACACACACACACACACACACACCCACACACACACACACACACACACACACACACACACACACACACACACACACACACACACACACACACACAGACAGACACACACAGACACACACACACACACAGTACGTTACAAATTAGACATCTTAATACGAATTCAATACCATGCGCAGAACTCGCAGCTCGAAATGAGCACACACTAGCCTAGGCCTACATTACAATGATTAATATAATGATAATACAATAATGATGTAATACAAATGAGTACAGAGAGTAGAGTGTCATTAGAGTTAAATCAACCCCTTGTATTAACACAGAGCCTCTGTTATAAACCTTATTGCCACAAAAAATGGTCATGTCCAAGTCTTTTTGTCAATTACCTAAAGGCCAATTTATACTTATTGGCACTGACGGTTGCAGAGCGACCAAACCCCCCGCGCAGAGGCTCTGCAACCGTCGTCGCGCGCCTCAAAAAAATCCTGACTACGCGACAGACGGTTGCGAAGGTCGCAGAGAAAAGGCGCTGTGATTGGTCGTCTCGATACTTCCTTCTTCTCGTGGCGGCACAGTTCTCAGGTAGTTTATGAGAGCCAAACTGTCAATATTCTGTGGAATACGAACACTTTCTTTCTAGTCTGTGTAAATAAATGAAGCTACAATGACTGAATTAGTAAGTAGCAAACAAACACTACATCAGTTTAGCACTCGCAGCACAATGCCTGCAGTCTGACTACTGTACTGTAGCCTTGTAGCTATGTAGCCAAATGTAGCTAACGACATGACACCTCGTGCGCAGATCTATAACATCAACAGTGGTTAGCGACCGTAAGCAACAGGCGCCGTTGCTGAACTATAATCTGCCCTTAAGACTCCTTGCATTGTCAAAGCAATGTTGTGGTGGTGATGTAGTTGTGTGTTTTCAGCTAAGAGTGAATAGGCCTGTCGACGGGCCCATCTGCAGTAAGAGGGTACACTGCAGGACATAAATTCCAATGTAATTTTTTTCCCAATGAGTCATTCAAACACATGATAAATACGTATGAGAAAAATGTAAAGAATGTAGCAA
>NC_085873.1:36087999-36090499 GCF_034702125.1 Engraulis encrasicolus | reverse complement strand
GAATTCCTTGTCAAGCTCGGTACACCCCCCCGATATAATTTGAATGTTATGCAGCTTCACATGAAATATGACACATTTTGTAAAGGAATCTTAGAAATTACATTTGCAATACAATTTAGTTACATTTTCAGGGGACCTAGAGAAGAGAAGGTGTGGTCTGTTGTAAAGGTGGCTGCCTTCAATGTAGGCCTTAAGTGCTGGGGAAAAATCCTGGTTTGTGTTCATAGTCCTGCCCTAGGAGGACTTTTATGGCCCTTTGGTTTATAGGTACAATTTGAAGTGGTCCCCCAAATGAAAAAGGTTCACCACCCCCTGTCCTAGAAATACAGTACATTGAAAGGAGAGACCTTCCTGTCATTTAGCAGACGCTTTATAACCAAAGCAACTTTCAAACGAGGACATAATCATGTTGGTTATGATTATGTCCTCGTTTGAAAGTCGCTTTGGTTATAAAGCATCTGCCAAATGCAATGTAAGTGCAATGTAAATGCAATTTAGTTACGAATTCCTTGTCAAGCTCGGTACACACAAACACTAATATTCTTCTACGTGTTTGCGACTGTCAGGGAAGTAGCTGGCTGTCAATATTGTGGGGAAGCCCCTTCATTTTAACATCCCACTTCCTTTATCATGGCTCAGCTGAGACAAACATGGGTCTGTTGTGTGTGTGTGTGTGTGTGTGTGTGTGTGTGTGTGTGTGTGTGTGTGTGTGTGTGTGTGTGTGTGTGTGTGTGTGTGTGTGTGTGTGTGCGTACATGCGTGCGTGTATGTAATGAGTCAGTTGTAGTTGGCGTTTGGTGGTGTTGATGGTGGGTAGCTTGGGGGGGCGGGCAGGGGTGTGACATAGTTGGAATAGCACAGACGCACCTTCTGGAATGTTCCTATGTTCTTCCCAACATGTTTGCTCATGCATGTTCATGTGTGTGTGCGCTGACCCGAACATCCCTTTAATTAGGATGTTTCTACAACATACTTTATGCCGGCAATTGGGTCAGAGCACCCCCTACCCCCCAAGTTCAACACACACACACACGCACACGCACACACACACACACACACACACACACACACACACACACACACACACACACACGCACACACACACACACACACACACACACGCACACATGCACACGCAGACGCACACACACACACACACACAGACTCACCCGCAAACATTGTCGCCAACTCACTAAATAAAGAAAACTCGTGTTTACAGTGCGTGATAGAACGGAACAGAATGTGTCAACTTTTGTCCTGTGTTTTTGTTTTTGTGCTGAAATCATGTCGCAGTGTTATCACCCAACACTCTAGAATGCGTGGACGGGTCACAATGGGCCAGCCAACATTCTAGAACTAGAACATGTGACCTAGAACGGGCGGCCCCAGTGTAGTGGACAGACAGATGGCACTATTATACTGTCTATTCAGAAGACCGTGCAGAACAGTATCATCAGTGATACAGCAGTTAAAGCTTTCAAAAAAAAGGTTTAGAATTAGTCCTTTTATTTATTTATTTTTGGCTTTTTATGACTTTATTTGAGAGGACAGTCGAGAGGGACAGGAAATGAGTGGAGAGCGAGAGATGGGGAAGTTGTCGGCAAAGGACCCGGGTCGCCAGTGTAGCAGCCCAAAAAATAGTACTTTTTTCCTGTAAATCAATTTCCTAATGGTCTTCTCGCATACATTTAAAAGCCATGTTAAGGTCAGACACTCTTAGCTTATTTAACGAGAATTTTGAGTGGTAGGCCTACATACTACATTATGTTGTGGTATACAGTATGAGCGGAAGGCCTACATGTGTGCATATGCATAGTGGTATAATGCTATAGTATGTGTATCGTTGCATTTCTTGGATAAGACAAAATAGCCATTATGCGGTCTAGCAGTATGCAGCATCTACCGTATTTTTCCTCCAAACTATTTATCCATTCATTCCACCCCACCCCACACCTCATTCACTTGGTTCTATACTGCACTGATAAGCAGGCATGCAACACAAACCCACAGACATTTACATAACACACAGCGGCTAACATCCTCAACCAGATCACGCTAGATCACGTCACTAGCTATGTCATCGCCAGAGCTGTAGCCTACTCAAAGCAATTCAAACACAGAAATGCTTTTCTTCCTGAATACTTGAGCACTTTTAATAAACCCTCTGTGTTCTATGTTAGCATAGCTACAAAGGTTAAGCTAGGCTAAGTCAAGGGTTACGGTTATGTCATTGTATGTCATTGGTAACATCGGTAATCATCGATAACAGCACCCTAAGCTACTCTTAACAAAAACGCTGTTGTCATTGGATGCATAAGCATTATGGGATAGACAGAGTCATGGGCGCATTATAGTCGGCTAAAGCTGCCTGCAGCGCTAGCAGGTATTAGCGCACGAGTGAATTGAATGGGCCACAGCGCATGCAGATGAGCATCAGACATATACTTCATCCAGTGTTGCCAGATTGGGCAGTTTTTTGGGTGGGAAAACACAGCCTTCA
>NC_085873.1:36079649-36087899 GCF_034702125.1 Engraulis encrasicolus | reverse complement strand
GGGGGCCCCATTTGCCCGAGGGCCCAGTACCCTCCTGTATTGGTGTTGGGGGGCCTTATTGTAAAAACAGACTGTATATAGGAACCCTATACATGGTTTGCCCTGGGGCCCTGCGTGCAATTGTTCCGCCTTGCTGTATATTGTATTGATTAATGAATTAGCCGCCTATAACATTGCTATTTCAAACCCAGCTTCATTTGCATGTGTTCAGCTTAAAAATCAAATCAATCAATTATAAGATTCCACAATTTACCCAACACCTGCTTGAAGTTTTTCTCCTCATGACAACGCCAGCAAGTCCAGTTTGACTGGCCTAATGGCATATGTGAATATGTGCTCATTCAATTGTAAAATGCGAAACATTTAGTGGTTATAGCCCAAATATCTTTTTACTTCCATAGACTAAGTCTTTCTAGGAGTAGGGAAGACAAGAGTAGGGAAGAGAGAAGGGACAAGACAAGCCTTACGCTCCATCTTGTACTTAAGCCATGCAAATATGTGATCTGAAGTCTGGTTGTGGTAACCAGTGAAGAAGTAGTATATTCCAATTTTGTGTACATATTCTTGTAAACATAGTGTAACAAATACAATCATGCACTACCTATTTAATCTCGCAATTCCAAAATTTTAGGTAGCCTACTTTTGACAAAACTATTTGCAGAAAAATGTGCATGCAAACTGCCAAGTATCGTGGATTAATTCTCTCAAAAATCCTGCCAACTAATGAGGAGAAAATGAAAATCAAGCAGCATAACGGAGCAATGCCTAATATTGACTTGGTCCCATGATAAGCAAGCTGTTACCTACTGTTGGCCATGTCTAGTAATGAATTAAGGATTTGGCCCCCCCAAATGGAAAACTGTGCACCCACGGATAACAAACAAACAGCCGCCAAACTCAGACAATCACATATTATGCAGCAAAGTTAATGATAAAAAAAATATTTTGTTAAGTCAGGTATACAGTCAAACAGTAATGACAGTATTGTCACCATAACATTTTCCAATCCATATAAGGGGGGTAATGTTAAATTGCAATATATTGTGACAGTGGCACCATCTCCCTTTTGGACGTCCCTGTGCTTATTCCAAAACACACTGCCGCAAAACCCTCACAGAGAGCTGCATTGAAATGATAGTCATTAAGAACAATTGGCCTAGTAAAAACACCAGCTTTCCAACAAATGAGTTTCAACAAGAGTCGTGTACTGTGTTTTGGGCCATTATTTGCTCAAGACCAATGTAAGATGGTCAAAATTAACTCCACCCCCGCCCCCCCCCACCACCACCTTCTTTGCAATCTAAACATATTATAATTATCCAACTTCCCCTGTTTGACAGACTACCAGCTGCCACTGCCAGTGACCCATCGCCCCTACTAACAGAATGCCTGCAGTAGTGCCATTTTGATCAGTAATGTCAATAAGCAACATACTAGAACAATACTGAATAAGAGAATCATGCAAGCATTTTCACAGGTAATATCATAAATAATAAAGTTACCTTTTTATCCCAAATGACAAAACACTGCAAAAGAGAAACAAAAGTTAGTAATTCAATTAGTTACTTGATATGATAACATCGTTTATTGCAATTATTAAGCAGTAGTAGTAGGATGAAATACAGTAAGCAATATTTTATAACCATTAGGCCTACTGTAACTTATACAATAAAAAGCATGATGATAATATTATAAAATAGTACTAGTAGTAGTGGTTGTTGTTGTTGTTGTTGCATTATTATAGCAACAGGGGAAAACTATCTTTACCACACATTACTGTCTATGAGGTCATTACAAAACACATATTTTTAAATATACTTTCAAATAATTAAATTCATAGTAGGCCTTTATCATGACCATACTGCTACAATGTGCAGCTTTCCCCCCCAAACAAATAACAGCATGCCAACCCTCAGAAAAGAGCACAAGAAATATAGAATCTAATTCCATCTGATTATGTGGAACGTGGAAGCGCGAGGGACACTTGCTCTGCCGCCATGAAATAGGCAGTATTATTCCAAACGTTATGCAGACATTTCTAAACAATTTCCTCTCCTATTTTGACACAATATTTTAAGCTGTACAACGTGTAACCGCAAGTCATATCCGCATGTCTACTGTTATCTGCGTCACCAATATCACCATATTACCGGTATCACCATGATATCCCAAACTCCTAACTTTCGGCGTTTGATGCAATGTTGTGCAACAAGACGCCAATGGCGGCGGCGAGACCATGGCGAGACCACCGATATTAATAATCCTACTTGCATAAAAGCGGAATTCATCAAATTTTGACCCAACTGCAATGAGGATTATAACATCTAGGCAATTCTCCAAAAAAATATGTAATTCTTCTAAAAAGTACAGTATCCATGAAAACAACATTTTGAATTACGCAACCTAGCAAGATTCCCTGATTGTCGCTCCCAACGCAGGACGCTCCCCGGTCGGCTCGCTCCCACTAGCCAGACTATCGATCCCACCGCCATGTAACGGAACTAGTTATCTTTTTGATGTTAGTTTTTTGTTTCTAACCCTAACCTTAACCCTAAACCTAACCCTAATCCTAAATTGCTTGTATGTGGCAGTGTATGATAATACGTGAAATATAATCGGGTAGGACTACACGTCCGGGAGTGATAGAAACACCTGGGACTACACGTCCGGAAGCGATCTCAGTTGGGAGTGTCCATCTACCTCCCCCTAAGCAATGTAAACTAGCGTTGGCCAACGTAGACCTTTATCCTATTACACAAAACCGTATATTAACAACTTTGCTGCAAGGATCACCAGTGTCCCTGTACATGAACGTGGCCATTGTTGTGAATATTATTTCAGTACATTACTTAAATATCGACTTTCACGTTGGCTACGACAACAGCAACAGCAACAGCACCACGGAAGGCAACACGGAGCATGTAGCCTACTGTGCTGACAAAACCCTCTTTTAGGCAAACTCCTTCTATACGAAAGAAGTTGTTAACGTTTGTGTTCGTATGTTGATATCCCGATTAATACTAAAACCGAAGTTTGCTGATATATTAACCATTATTTGTATTTTAAATACAGCGATTCTGACGGCATGCTGCTCATGGGGGTACACTGTAGAATGCTAACCGTGGGGACCAAACATGTCGTCCATGATTCGAGTTGACCTGTCGACTAATACGCTCTGCTACTATCCTACTTCTGTTCTTCTACACAGTACTAGTGTCTATGTATGATCTATTGGTTAACTTACTTTACATCTTTAACAACATGTTGCCTTATAATCCAGTATGTATAACCACAAACTGCCTTAAAGATATACGGTAAACAATAGTCTTACCTTCCAAACACTGCAGGGAAGAAACTTGCATGTCTTGTCGTCGAACAACAGTCCTGAGCGAACATGCGCAGTGATGTGATGACGTGTACGGTTACTCTTATTGACTGCAATACACATTTTCGTCAGCAGAGCGCGCTAAAAGACCAAAAATTGATTCTGCTCGTTCACACCTTGATTTGGACACTAGGCTACATAGCCTATAATGAAAACTTGTTGCTAGTTACTACTGTGTTTTTCGTGAAACAGACAGCTGTTGGAAATATCCTTCACAAATCCTTATTTATTTATTATTGTGTTGGTTGTAGAGGCACTTCTGTCACTAAGCAAAGTAGCCTAAGTAGCTGCTTGATGTCCCCCGATCCATGAGATAGCGAATGAAAACCCCAATTCATGTCGTGTCACTTTGTTACAGTAGCCTAAACATTTGAATTCTGAAATGACATTCACTTGCGCATCCGTGTCTATGAATTAACATGCACATGACACTCCACTATCTATCTTTTTTCCGCTGCAAGGGCATTTTCTGTTGTGCTCTAAACCAAGTCCTTTCCCCCTCAACAACCAACTTGTGCAGATTTTGCAATGCTTAATCCTTTATTGACAACTACATATTCCATTAGCCTATTTTTAGTCTCTATAAACAGTAAACTATGCTTAAAGTATTAATTATTCTCTAATGATGTAGAAATCCCAATTCAATGTAGGCCTAATGGATGTGACGATATAACCTATTTGTCATCTGTTAGGCCTTCTTACTTCTCATTTCTGTAGGATAATTGTTTTTTACTCAAGTGTCCAATAAAGACAGTGAAAGTGATTTGTTCCACCTTTGACTATGAAACTAACGTGGACTAATGTGAACTTTCTGTTTTTATTCCATTTTTGTTGTTAATTTTTAGCTGAACCTGGACCCATTTCTACTTGGCAGTTGTACCATCACTCAGCAGGCCATCGGTTACCAGCAAATGTCTCCATCAACAGTCCAGCCAGTCAGCCTTGGTCATTCAGTTATTAACTACAGCAGGGGTTCCCAACCTTTTTCAACTTGGGGCCCACTTGAAATTGTCAAAATTGTTCAGGGCCCACCTCTGACCCAATTAAGAATAAAACTCAACAGCAACACACACCAAAATATGAGTATTATTTTTGGAAAATGATTTCAAGGCCCACTTGGAATACCTTCAGGGCCCACCAGTGGGCCCCAGCCCATAGTTTGAGAATCACTGCACTACAGTACTTCTATTGACCAGTCAACATCTATTATCAGCGTGGTACAGTCAACTCCAACCTCCAGTATTACATTTGGCTCCTAACTCCAACAAACAATCCCCCAGTGCACAACATAACACTAACATGCAAATGTTTGTGACTTAACTAGTTGTAACTATAAAATGAAGTATGCATACTAATTGTAATAGTTAATAATTTATTACAAACAAACCAGGGGGGGCCACATTCCAATCAATTTCTGTTGCATGGGGGTGTCAGAAAAGCTTAACCACACACCTATATGGGTTCACTGTGTTTGTAAACACAACTCTCAAAAATAACACTCTCTCAAAAAGTAATAAATGAAATATCAACTACGCGTTTCTCTGTTTAGTGTTGCAAATAACTTATTTCTTTTCAATACGCTCGTAAATGCATTCCTTATTTAAATAATAATAATTGATACATTTATACAATAATAATAATATTGAAATTCAGTTGCTGTCCAGATAACACACCTCTCAAATGTAAAACAACACATCTCACATGTCAGCAGACCTCAAACAGATTCATTCTAAACTTGGCACATTGCTGCAACGTACAAAAATGCGAACAGGTCCGTTTTTTAAGGCAGCCCATAACATTGTGTACCAAAAGCTCAAATTTGGCAAATACATCGTGATAAGTTTCCTGATCACTCAAGCATTTTAGGTCCCCATCCCAAACCATCTAATGCAATGTTGGAACCTAAGTCATTGTACCGTTTGCAGCCCTTGGGGTTATTTTATCCACTCCCCAATATAATTTCATATTAGCAGCTTCACAAATAATATGACACATTGCGTTTTAAAGGTGGATGCCTTTCATATAAACCTAAAGTACAGGGGAAACATAGTTTGTGTTCATAGTACTCCCATCAGAAAGCTTACACCCCTCCAAAGAATTTCATGTGGCCCCTGAAATAAAAAAGTTTCCCCACCCCTGCTCTAGTGCACCAACAAACATGGTGGGGTGTCTGCAATTAGTAACTTTTGAACCGCTGGGCCAATTTTCAAAAACTTGGTATCCCTGGAATCCTTGAGCCAAGGCAAATCCAACGCACGCTATGACGTCATTTTCCTCCAGGATAATTTTCCCGCCATTTTCAATTTTGTGAAATTCAATAAAAATGATACTTCTCCCACAATTTCTGACCAATTCGCCTGAAACTCGGTATATAGTATCTCTGGACTGAGCTTAATATAAGGTCTGAAAGAATATTGAATACCTTTAATCGTTTAGCCGTGACAGCCAATCAAAATTGTCGTAAAAGTGGCAAAACAGGAAGTGAGGTCATATCTCAGCAACCGTTTGTCGAATTAGGCTAGGATTTTTCACAAACATAGTAGTCCATGCTATGACCTACCACGAAGAAAATATGATCCCCAGCTCAAACTCTGTAGCGCCACCAACAGGTCAAATTTTTAGCTACGTTTCTGAAAATCCGCCATTTTGAATTTTGTAAAATTCAATAAAATGCTACTTGTCCCACAATTTTGGTTCAGGAAGTGAGGTCATATCTCAGCAACCGTTAGTCAATTTCTGTTAGGATTTTTTGCACACATTCTAGTCCATCCCATGACCTCCCACAAAAAAATCCAGACCCCAAGCTCAAACTCTCTAGCGCCACCAACAGGTAACAGGAAGTGAGCTCATATCTCGGCAGCTCTTCAACGGATTCAAACTAAACTTGGTTTACGTGATCACACTCCCCTCCAAGGAATGCACACCAACATTGGCGAGATTTGGACCAAAGGGGGCGCTGCAGTTCCTTCTGTTGCCGTGGCGACTCTGGCAAGTTTACTGCTTGGCCCCGCATTGCTGCTTGCAGCTATATTTAGGGGCCAAGCAGCGAAGCTGCCTGGCACCTTAGAGTGTTTCTACTGTTTCTTACGGTTATTATTCACCTTTCTTCTCCGACTGTAAGTCTATGGCAGCCCATAGAACCGTACGGTTGAAAATGCTGAAAATCGGCACATGCGTTAAGGACCGGCCCAGAAATATCCACAGCAATTTTTAGGTCCCCAACCCCAACCCTCTAGCGCCACCAGCAGGTCAAAGTTGCAGGTACATTTCTGCTTGTAACTTTTGAACCGCTGGGCCAATTTTCAAAAACTTGGTATCTCTGGAATCCTTGGGCTGAGACGAATCCAACGCACCCTATGACGTCATTTTCCGCCTGGATAGTTTTCCCGCCATTTTGAATTTTGTGAAAATCAATAAAAACCCATAGCCTCCCTCAATTTTTGACGTTTTTTTCTGAAAATCGGTATATAGCATCTCTGGACTGAGCTTCACAAGACCTATGCCTTCAATTTTGTATAGCGTTTATCGTTTCACCGTGACAGCCAATCAAAACCGGCCTAAAAGTCGCCAAACAGGAAGTGAAGTCATATCTTGGCAACCCATGGTCACAATCTTCTGCAAATTGTCACAGACATTCTTGTCCATGCCATGACCCACCAAAACAAATTTCAGGTCGCTAGCTCAAACTCTCTAGCGCCACCAGCTGGTCAAATTTTTAGCTACGTTTCTGCCCGTAACTTTTGAACCGTACGCTCCATTTTAAATCTGGTGGTACCGTTGAAATCCTTGGGCCAAGACGAATCCAACGCATTCTATGACATCATCGTCAGCCAATCAAAAACAGCCTAAACGTCGCCAAACAGGAAGTGAAGTCATATCTTGGGAACCCATTGTCACAATCTTCTGCAAATTGTCACAGTCTTTCTTGTCAGTGCCATGACCCACCAAAAAAAAAATCAGGTCGCTAGCTCAAACTCTCTAGCGCCACCAGCTGGTCAAAGTTTTAGCTACATTTCTGCCTCTAACTTTTGAACCGCATGCTCAATTTTTATTCTGGTAGTACTGTTAAATTCCATGGGCCAAGCCGAATCCAACGCACCCTCTGACATCATATCCGCCACAATAGAATGCCCGCCATTTTGGATTTGGTGAAAATCAATAAAAACCCATCTCCTCCCTCAATTTTTGACATTTTTTTCTGAAAATCGGTATATAGCATCTCTGGACTGAGCTTCACAAAACTTATGCCTTCAATTTTTTATATCTTTTATCGTTTGGCCGTGACAGCTAATCAAAAACGGCCTAAAAGTCGTCAAACAGGAAATTAAGTCATATCTTGGCAACCCATGGTCACAATCTTCTGCAAATTGTCACAGACATTCTTGTCCATGCCATGACCCACCAAAACAAATTTCAGGTCGCTAGCTCAAACTCTCTAGCGCCACCAGCTGGTCAAGGTTTTAGCTACATTTCTGCCTGTAACTTTTGAACCGTATGCTCAATTTTTATTCTTATACTGTTAAATTCCTCGGGCCAAGACGAATCCAACGCACCCTCTGACATCATATCCGCCACAATAGAGTGCCCGCCATTTTGGATTTGGTGAAAATCAATAAAAGGCTCCTCATCCTTCAAATTTAGTCTGATTTTCACAAAACTTGATACACATGATCTCTGGAGCACTGTGAAGAGGTCCCTAAAAGGGTTTTATTACATCTTTTACCGTTTGGCCGTAACAGCCAATCAAAATCCTCCACACAGACGCCAAACAGGAAGTGAGCTCATATCTCAGCAACCCATGGTCAGAATCTTTTGGGAATCGTCACACACATTCTTGGCTATCCCATGACTCCCCACAAGAACTT
>NC_085873.1:36062149-36069649 GCF_034702125.1 Engraulis encrasicolus | reverse complement strand
CTGCCCCCTTGCACGGGTGAGGCATAAATGCAATTTCGTTGTGTGCAGTGTGCAGAGTTCACTTGTGTGCTGTGGAGTGCTGTGTCACAATGACAATGGGAGTTGGAGTTTCCCAAAGGGCTTTCACTTTCACTTTTCACCTCCTCCATTCTACATCACAGGTCCTAGAAATAGAGCACATAGGGCACTTCTCAAAGTGAAGTGTTCTAAATTTGCCAGGATGAGTGACATCTGTTTTTTTTGCAGATTTCACAGAGGAGTATCCAATTATTAATTACACTTAAAGTGATACTGTCCCATTTTTGGAAATAAGCTTATTTTACTCCTTCCCTAGAGTTAAATAATAGGGTTTTACCGTTCTCCTGTACTTTCAATCGTTTTCTAGTTATTACAGTGCAAATTTTGCCTCCAAGCTAACAGTTAACATTGAGTCCTATGAGACAAGTTAGCCGCGAGCTGGTATCATAGGACTCAATGTTAACTGCTAGCATGGAGGTAAAATTTGCACTGCCATACCCCGAGAACGGTTGAAAGTACAGGAGAACGGTAAAACCCTATTATTTAATTCTAGGGGAGGTGTAAAATAAGCTTATTTTCAAAAATGGGACAGTATTACTTTAAGCCAGGCTCAAACTACACGACTAGCGATAATGTGTCCGCTTTTGACGTCGGGGTGCACCGCACTAGAAGAGAATCACAACTGTCAATCTTATCGCTGCTCGCATCCACCGAGACAATGCCCAACGTTCTATTTCCAGTCGCAAATATCAAACAGTGTTTGATTTCTACGACTTGCGATCGGCGACTCTTTGAGCTGCTAAAGTTCTATCTTAGAACGTCGCACACGACGAGGAAATCTTCCCCGACAATCGCTTGCGATGGTCCTAGGAGGGTTTGTTCCAGCAATTGTCGTAAGGGGCGTTTTCAACCGAGAATCGGGCCGATAGTCGCGTAGTTTGAGCCAGGCTTTAGAACCAGTGATTGGATACTCTTTGGTAAAATGGACGTTATTCATCCTAGCAAGGCTAGAACACTTCATTTTGAGAAATGCCCATAGCAGAGCAAATAAACCCTTCTTCCAGTACTTTAGTTACGAATTCCTTGTCAAGCTCGGTACACCCCCCCGATATAATTTGAATGTTATGCAGCTTCACATGAAATATGACACATTTTGTAAAGGAATCTTAGAAATTACATTTGCAATACAATTTAGTTACATTTTCAGGGGACCTAGAGAAGAGAAGGTGTGGTCTGTTGTAAAGGTGGCTGCCTTCAATGTAGGCCTTAAGTGCTGGGGAAAAATCCTGGTTTGTGTTCATAGTCCTGCCCTAGGAGGACTTTTATGGCCCTTGGAGGAATTTGAAGTGGTCCCCCAAATGAAAAAGGTTCACCACCCCCTGTCCTAGAAATACAGTACATTGAAAGGAGAGACCTTCCTGTCATTTAGCAGACCAAAGCAACTTTCAAACGAGGACATAATCATGTTGGTTATGATTATGTCCTCGTTTGAAAGTCGCTTTGGTTATAAAGCATCTGCCAAATGCAATGTAATGTAATTTAGATGCAAATTCCTTGTCAAGCTCGGTACACACAAATACTAATATTCTTCTACGTGTTTGCGACTGTCAGGGAAGTAGCTGGCTGTCAATATTGTGGGGAAGCCCCTTCATTTTTCATCCCACTTCCTTTATCATGGCTCAGCTGAGACAAACATGGGTCTGTGTGTGTGTGTGTGTGTGTGTGTGTGTGTGTGTGTGTGTGTGTGTGCGTGTGTGTGTGTGTAGTGTGTGTGTGTGTTTGTGTGTGCGTGCGTGTATGTAATGAGTCAGTTGTAGTTGGCGTTTGGTGGTGTTGATGGTTAGTAGCTGGGGGGTGGTGGGTGTGACATAGTTGGAATAGCACAGACGCACCTTCTGGAATGTTCCTATGTTCTTCCCAACATGTTTGCTCATGCATGTTCATGTGTGTGTGCGCTGACCCGAACATCCCTTTAATTAGGATGTTTCTACAACATACTTTATGCCGGCAATTGGGTCAGAGCACCCCCTACCCCCCAAGTTCAACACACACACACACACGCACACACACACACACACACACACACACACACACACACACACACACACACACACACACACACACACACACACACACACACACACGCGCATACACACACACGCGCACACACACACACACACACACACACACACACACACACACACACACACACACACACACACACACACACACACACACACACAGACTCACCCGCAAACATTGTCGCCAACTCACTAAATAAAGAAAACTCGTGTTTACAGTGCGTGATAGAACGGAACAGAATGTGTCAACTTTTGTCCTGTGTTTTTGTTTTTGTGCTGAAATCATGTCGCAGTGTTATCACCCAACACTCTAGAATGCGTGGACGGGTCACAATGGGCCAGCCAACATTCTAGAACTAGAACATGTGACCTAGAACGGGCGGCCCCAGTGTAGTGGACAGACAGATGGCACTATTATACTGTCTATTCAGAAGACCATGCAGAACAGTATCATCAGTGATACAGCAGTTAAAGCTTTCAAAAAAAGGTTTAGAATTAGTCCTTTTATTTATTTATTTTTGGCTTTTTATGACTTTATTTGAGAGGACAGTCGAGAGGGACAGGAAATGAGTGGAGAGCGAGAGATGGGGAAGGGTCGGCAAAGGACCCGGGTCGCCAGTGTAGCAGCCCAAAAAATAGTACTTTTTTCCTGTAAATCTATTTCCTAATGGTCTTTTCGCATTTAAAAGCCATGTTGGTCAGACACTCTTAGCTTATTTAACTAGAATTTTTAGTGGTAGGCCTACATACTACAGTATGTTGTGGTATACAGTATGAGCGGTAGGCCTACATGTGTATGTGTATATGCATAGTGGTATAGTGGTATATGTGTATATGTATATTTGTTGCATTTCTTGGATAAGACAAAATAGCCATTATGTGGTCTACTGTAGCAGGATGCAGTATCTACCACTTTTTTCCCTCCAAACTATTTATCCATTCATTCCACACCACCCCACACCACCCCACCCCACCCCACCCCACACCTCATTCACTTGCAGTGTTGCCAGATTGGGCGGGTGCCCGCCCAATTGGGCTACTTGGGATGAGCGTCGGCGGGCAAAAATGGGAAAAATGGACAATTTGGCGGTTTTTTAAGCCGTTTTGGACCCATAGAAGTCAATGTAATTTGTTGAATTTGGGCGGAATTTAGCGCATTTTGGCGGTTTTTGAGAACCTTTTGGGCGGGATTTGGTCAGACACATCTGGCAACACTGTTCACTTGGTTCTATACTGCACTGATAAGCAGGCATGCAACACAAACCCACAGACATTTACATAACACACAGCGGCTAACATCCTCAACCAGATCACGCTAGATCACGTCACTAGCTATGTCATCGCCAGAGCTGTAGCCTACTCAAAGCAATTCAAACACAGAAATGCTTTTCTTCCTGAATACTTGAGCACTTTTAATAAACCGTCTGTGTTCTGTGTTGGCGTAGCTACAAAGGTTAGGCTAGGCTAAGTCAAGGGTTACGGTTATGTCATTGTATGTCATTGGTAACATCGGTAATCATCACTAACAGCGTCCTAAGCTACTCTTAACAAAAACGCTGTTGTCATTGGATGCATAAGCATTATGGGATAGACAGAGTCATGGGCGCATTATAGTCGGCTAAAGCTGCCTGCAGCGCTAGCAGGTATTAGCGCACGAGTGAATTGAATGGGCCACAGCGCATGCAGATGAGCATCAGACATATACTTCATCCAGTGTTGCCAGATTGGGCAGTTTTTGGGCTGGAAATCATCAGCCTCATCTGGCAACCCTGACCACATCTATATCTATGGGATGTACGCCACCTCCTGTGTGTGGTCTTTGACTCTGACACATTCTCTCTCTCTCTCTCTCTCTCTCTCTCTCTCTCTCTCTCTCAGAGTACTTATCCCAGAAGACCACACTTGTTACACAACAGCCCTAATCCGCTGTCCATAAGCCCCTCACATCTCCCACTACCCATGTAAACCATGAGTAGACACACTGTACACGCACGCACACTCACTCACAAGCGCTGGCACACACGCACGCTAACACACAAGCACTAACGCGCACACACACTAACACACAAGCACGCAAGCATGCATGCTAACACAGAAAAGCTAGCACGCACACACTCATGCATGCACGCCAAGGTTATTGCTCTGCCAGAGGTTCCTGATCCATTGGCTGTTTTGTCACTATCGGGTGAAAATAAGCATGCTGCACACCCTTTCAGACGTCTTTGTCCTGGGCCCGACCAAAGCTGCCAACGGCCCTGCACATACACACTGTGACGTTGTATGGACATGCCCATCCAAACAGTCCATAACTGTTCATGTTTGTTCCCGTAGTATCACATTACTGTATGTTGCCCTATCTTAATAGACTCTAGTGTCTGTGGCTTCGTGTGTACACCAACTGCTGTTGGCTTGACAGCTCCCCCAGGTATACAGGCTTTGCTCTGGCCTAGTCTTTAGCGGTGAAAGTCATTTGGGGGTCACAGAGGGTGACTTGGTCAAGTCCAGGACCGTCGCTAGGCATAAGCAGAGTAGGCAGAGCGCGGAATATTCAGCACTCTTCTGCACTCTCATAGGCATGTTTCTCATGTTGTTGGATTTGATGTAGCCCCTTAACGCACGCCGTACCTCCTGAGGCACGCTGTAATAGACAGTGAAAGTGAACTACTATAGTACTACACTACTATAACAGTGCACGGGGCCTTTAGTAATACATTACGACTTGGTCATTGCCATGCTGGCAACAGCTAATTTATAAAGCCGTGTCTTAAGGGGTTAATGTATTCAAAGCAGATATTTTGCAGCTGCATCCAGCAGCATAGCCATATACGGTACACACCACAGTGTTCTTTTTTTTTTTTTTAATTACTTGACTGGACTGGATACTGGATTTTTTTTTTTTTTTTAAATTAAAAACGGGAATCGGTTATACCTGCTTTGTTTCAAAACGTAACTTGCTTGACTTAATTTTAAAAAAGGGGAAAATTCTCAAGTGCTATTGAATGTCAAATAAGCATCAATTAATTATCAGTAAATGATTGCTTGCTAACAGGCAGTTACATAAAAGGATAACAGCATCTTATGTAATTTATGAGAGTATAAATGTAATATCTAGCGTTATGTAATGTAATCGGCCGGGAGAGACTGGGTCAAGCCCCCGGACACTTGATCTATGGCCTACGGTCCCTACGGAGTGAGTCTCCAAGTCAGATTGGACTCAGATTGAGGCAAACATGTGCGCACTGTTCTGACGTACTTTGATCAGTTTACGTTTTAATTTCCGATTGCTACATTGACATTGACAGTGACATTGCTACAGTAGGCTAAGCTATTTTTATATGCGAACAGTAAAATTAAGCTATCCGATAGCATTCATAACAAGAAGTTGCCGAAGTAGACGTTTTCCGTAGTTAAGATGAAAAAGGATAAATGTGTAGATAATATTAACCCCTTTGCGCAGAGCTCATGTTATAACATCACCGTCATGAAAACTGTAATGACCAACTCTTAAAGGTGGGGTTGCAGGTATGACATCACGTTGGGGGAACTCACCCAGGATTCTAAGGTTCTACATAGACTGCTATGAGCCTGCGGAACCCCCAACGTGATGTCATAATAGTACATATTCTTAAAATGGTTAACCTGCAACCCCACCAGAGAGAGTAGAGAGAGAGAGAGTTCCATTGGCCCATTGTTTCCGGGTTCTATTATTGCAAGGGGGAGGGGGGGAAATCCCCCTTTAGGCAGACCTAAGCAGACCTAAGGACTGTTCTATTCAATGCTAGGAGTATTATGACACGCCCCTTTAGGCAGACCGGAACCTGGTCATGTTAGGTGCCCACAGCAACCTATTACAATGGCATATCTCTATACTTAAAGAATCTCTGACCCCACCTTTAATCTGTTGTGGCACCTGCAATGTCATAGCAATGTTGTTATGATGTAGTTTAGTCTTTTCAGTAAAGAGTGAACAGGCCCGCTGAAGGGCCCATCTGCATAAAGAAATGAAATGAAATGAAATCCTTGGATTAAAATATGAAACCGAACTATTTTAAACTATGTATGTAACCATTTGTACTGTTGAACTGCTTGAAGAAGGTCAGTAGACTGAAACGTCGCAGTAAACCATGCAAATGTGAACAGTGTGCTTTCAGGGAGCTTTCTTTTCATTCAAATATGAGTATGTTTTCTGCACATGGTCTGTCCCAACTCACAGAAAGTCTTTTTGCACAATTACCTTTTTTTTTTTTTTTTTTTTTACATTTTTACATTTTTTTTTTTTACATTTTTTAAATATTTACATTTTTTTCTTTACTATTTTTATTTTCATTTTCCCCTCACTGACAATTCCTGTGTTATTTGTGTCTTGAAATGTCCATGTGGGCAATAAAGTTACTCTACTCTACTCTACTCTACTCTACTCTACTCTACTCTAAATCTGAAAAAATAAACTAGAATCCTCTGTTCATGTTCTGTCACCACAGAGATTCTCCAACATTAGCAGAAACGTCTTTGTTTTGTAAGATAGCGCAGCATTCTTTACAAACACGTTACTACTCCATCAATGCCATTCCGGCTGTAATAGAGTTATAATGGAGGAGGCTGTGCCATAAACTCAGTGCAACAGTTTACTAACAGTTAAGAGTTTACTACTGAGAGTAAACAGTTGACTACTGATGGGTCACTACCTCACCCTCCCCACTCCCTCGTCTTGCAGACACACAGGCTATTGCTGTCTCTCATGCCTCATATAGAGCCCACTCTCACTGGTATGCACAGATACACACACACACACACACGCACGCACGCACACACGCACACACACACACACGCACGCTCGCACGCACACACTCAAGTGCACACACGCACACGCACACACACGCACACACACGCGCACACACACACACACACGCGCTCGCACACACACGCTCGTACGCATGCACACACACGCACACACACACACACACACACACACACACACACACACACACGTATGAAAACATGGCCTGATGCATCTTTCTGTGACCCCTGAGATACAAAGGCATGTACTATATCTACCCACACACATAACACACAGGCACGCACGCGCCTGCACACACACACACACACACACACACACACACACACACACACACTGTCTGTCACATATCCCATTAAGTCAGGGATTCCAGAGCTGATTCCTGTGGTGTGTGTGTGTGTGTGTGTGTGTGTGTGTGTGTGTGTGTGTGTGTGTGTGTGTGTGTGTGTGTGTGTGTGCGTGCGTGTGTGTGTGTGTGTGTGTGAGAGAGAGAGAGTATTTTCCGGAGCCAGAATATTTGTGTGTGCTACACAAGCAGACGTGTGTGTGTGTGTGTGTGTGTGTGTGTGTGTGTGTGTGTGTGTGTGTGTGTGTGTGTGTGTGTGT
>NC_085873.1:36052149-36057149 GCF_034702125.1 Engraulis encrasicolus | reverse complement strand
GGAAGAGTGTGTTCCTCTGGGCTGGCAGGATTTAACAGGGTCAGCTCTGCTCCGCTCCGCTCTCTAAAGTACACGGTCCACTAAAACACACCGTTTTCTCATTCAGCAGCACTACTATACGCTCTTTTAATAAGGGCAATGCATCTCCTTATTCCTCCTCAATGAGGGGATTTAAAATAGAATAGAATAGAATAGAATAGAATAGAATAGAATAGAATAGACTAAGGTCTTGTTTACATATGTGCTTTTTAAAATTTACCTCCGCCAAGGAGGTTGTGTTTGTCGGTCGTGTTGGTTTGCCTGTTTGTCTGTTTGTTTGTTTTTCTGTCAGCAGGATAACTCAAAAAGTTATAAACGGATTTTGATGTTTTTTTTTTTGTGGAGTTGTTGGAAATGACAAACGGAACAAGTCATTATATTTTGGTGGTGGTCTGGATCACGATCCGGATCCAGGATTCAGGATATTTTTTTTAAAGATTCTTCACCATTGCGAATTTCGACATTCCAATTTCGAACTCCACAAATACAAGGCAGACAAGACTTGATCCTTGGCGGAGGTTTGTGGCAGAGGTCTGTGGCCCTTTTTCCAGTGAAGTATAGCATATTTACATCATCAATTAAAATATAAAATAATGTAATAGCAGAATTAGTGGAAAATTTCAGTATCAATTCAGCCATCTCCCCCCCTTTTTTTAAACAACGTATTATTATTATGATGATGATAATTCTGCAATGTTAATAGGGCCCATAAGCGGTCCGCAGCCAATGCTAGGGACCTTTAGAGTTGTTCTACGGCACCGTCACCCCTCGGCCATGCCCCCTGACTGTGAGGCCAAATTAGGGGCACCACACATGAGGAAGAGAGCACGCATAAGCAGCAGGATAGGGCAGGATATGGTGGTGGTGGACCCGACGTTATCATCATTACCATATGACCTTCCACAGCGTCCCTTTAATTGCACATATATTACATTAGGCTGCTGCGTAATCGCCTTAAGGCTGCGTGCCCCTGACATTTTATTAACTCAGGCATGACCCTCCACTCTGTCTCATGTTGGTGCCATCTTGAATACCGTTAGCACGCAACCCCACTAGTCCAGAGCCTCACTAGTCCAGATCCTTACTAGTCCAGATCTTTACTAGCAGGGTTGCCAGATGAGGCTGATGATTTCCAGCCCAAAAAATGCTCAAAACCCGCCTAGAAGCACAAAACTTAATAGACCAGATCCTTACTAGTCCAGACCTTTACTAGTCCAGATCCTTACTAGACCAGATCCTCACTAGTCCAGCTTACTACTCCAGATCCATACTAGATCCTTACTACTCCAGATCCTTACTAGTCCATTTTACTAGTCCAGATCCATACTAGACCAGTTTACTAGTCCAGATCCTTACTAGTCCAGATCCTTACTAGTCCAGATCCTTACTAGTCCAGATCCTTACCACACCAGAGACCCTTACTAATCCAGATCCTCACTAGTCCAGATCCTCACTAGTGCAGATACTTACTAGATCCTCACTAGTCCAGATCCTTACTAGTCCAGACCTTATTAGTCCATTTGTTAACTTTGTGAAGCACATTGAGTTGCACCTGTGTATGAAATGCGCTATATAAATAAACTTGCCTTGCCTTGCCTTGCCTTACTAGTCCAGATCCTTACTAGTCCAGATCCTTACTAGTCCAGATCCTTACTAGTCCAGATCCTTTCTAGTCCAGATCCTTACTAGTTCAACTCCTTACTAGTCCAGACCTTTACTAGTCCAGATTCCCAGTAGTCCAGATCCTCACTAGTCCAGATCCTCACTAGTGCAGATACTTACTAGATCCTCACTAGTCCAGATCCTTACTAGTCCAGACCTTTACTAGTCCAGATCCTTACTAGACCAGATCCTCACTAGTCCAGCTTACTACTCCAGATCCTCACTAGTCCAGCTTACTACTCCAGATCCATACTAGATCCTTTACTAGTCCAGATCCTTACTAGTCCAGTTTACTAGTCCAGATCCTTACTAGTCCATTTTACTAGTCCAGATCCATACTAGACCAGTTTACTAGTCCAGATCCTTACTAGTCCAGATCCTTACTAGTCCAGTTTACTAGTCCATCTTGCTAGTCCAGTTTACTTGTCCAGATTGATACTAGTCCAGATTCCCAGTAGTCCAGATCCTCACTAGTCCAGCTTACTACAGACCAGTTTACTAGTCCAGATCCTTACTAGTCCAGATCCTTACTAGTCCAGATCCTTTCTAGTCCAGATCCTTACTAGTTCAACTCCTTACTAGTCCAGATACTTACTAGTCCAGATCCTCACTAGTCCAGTTTACTAGTCCAGCTTACTAGTCCAGATCCTTACTAGTCCAGTTTACTAGTCCAGACCTCTCTTCATGTACTGTATAGGCCTTTTATTTGAAGATAGTGTAAAAGCACATGTACACACACGCGCGCATAAATGCACACACGCACACGCACACGCACACGCACACGCACACGCACACGCACACTCACACACACACACACGCACACGCACACGCACACGCACACGCACACTCACACACACACACGCACACGCACACGCACACGCACACGCACATGCACACACACATTAAAAAACTAGTTGCAGACTTCCACCTTAACATAGGCCCCTACCAGAATATCAGATTGAAGATCAACTTCAAACGTTTTCAAAACATTTTGCAAACATCTAACAGACCTCTATTTAAAAAAAAAAAAATATATATATATATATATTTGTGTGTGTGTGTGTATATACGTATAGACAGTATATTTGTAACTTTATTTAGACAGGACAGTGAAGAATGGGACAGGAAGCGAGTAGAAGAGAGAGATGGGAGAGGAATCGGGAAATCGGGAATCGAACCCAGTTCCCTGGCATGACACTGCCGTGCCCTACCATTTGTGCCACGGCGGGGCCACAGATGTCTATTTTTTTTTAAAGCTTATTGTATCACGTGGGTGGCACACAGTCAGCTGCTGATCTGGTGTAGGTGTTCTGAGAGTGCCCTGTATTCTATTTATCCCTCAACAGTGTCTGTGGTACCACAAAACACAAGGCACCGATTATCTGAATTAAACATTAAAAAAAATAATTTTGCAAACGTCTAACAAACGTCTAGTTTCAAAAGCTTAAAGGTGCACTGTGTTATATTTTTAGAAGTTTATTTACATTAAATTCATGCTGTCCATTCACAGATGTTACCTTTTTCACAAATCCTTACCTCCACCATCAAATTCTATGTTTTGTGAATGGGCAGCAAAAATTCTGGATATAAACTTCTAAAAAATATTACCCAGTGCGCCTTTAAGTAGGACTTGGGTGGCACACAGTCAGCAGCTGAGAGTGCCCTCTATGCTGTATCTATCCCTCAACAGTGTCTGTGGCACCACTAAACACTGGGCACCGATTATGAACTAATATTTACTGGTATAACTAAAGTACAGTAAGTTTTGCGGCTAAAAATGTCTATTTCTGGAAATTCAAAATGAAGATGCGTTTTTCATGTATAGAGAGTGACAGCCCCGCCGACAGGGGGGGACTAAAGGGCTTTTTGTCCCGGGCCCTGGGAATTCTGGAATAGAGGGGGGCCCATAACTGGGCCCCCATGACGTTGGGCTCAATTAGGCTATGATACGTTCACTTCAAAATGTGTTGTTTTTTAGGGTAGAAAAGTGCTTCATTTGCATTCAAACAATTACTAATAGATGTTTGTCTTCATTGCCCTTGAAAAAACGGCCAATAACCCCCTATCACCCCTATTCCAAAATGGATTGGTCTTTCTAGAAAAAAAGACGACAGCATTCGATAAGTGGTCAGTGTGCGCGAGCCAGTTAGAAAACATGCACAAGTCAGGAGCGCAGAAAAAGAAGGAAAAACGAAAAAGAGAGGAAGAAGCCAAAAGGCTGAGGGGTTCTCTGGCTAAATATGTCAGGAAAGACTGGAATGATGCAGCAGGCACCAGTAAAGGCAGCTGTGCAGCAGATCCAGGTAAGACACGGCAAACTTTTTCCAGCCCCGTCGTCTAACATTGGCACAGGAGGCCGAGAGCAAGTCACACGGGATTCAGTATCAGAGAGACAGGGGGTACGAATAATTTGATTACCACAACGGCTTAATAACAATGTGTTTCATGCGCCTATGTAATTGAATCTATGAATATGCGCATTACTCTGCAATTATGTGTCCAAATCAAAAGTTTCAGGCAGGCACGTGCACGCCAATCAGGCTGAATTGATATGAGAATCATCCCCGGTCAGCTGAATTACAGCCAGTGTAACTCGACTCTGGTTTAAACTTATTTGGTTTAAAATAAGCCAGTGGCATGTCAACGTGTGAAATTGACATTTAGATAGCCTAGAATTTAATGTAACGAATGGGTTATAACGGTGTCGTTTTGGGGTAACCTGTAACTTTCGGTTCTGATTGCGGTGAACTTGACACTCGCAAGATGAATGTGCTCCGCCTTGTTCCCCTCTCTGGAAGTTCAGCGGACATACACGCGTCCTTGACATGATTCCCCTTGGTCAAGTGAAAATGGTCGATGTGATGAAAAATGTGCTATTCATGAGCTTAAGTAATACAATAGCGTGGATTTTATTGTGATAGTATTTTTAAAACCATAACTCCACTCAGTCCATATCCGTAAGGTTGTAAATAAGTTTTTGTTTATCCGTTATAAATGGGCTTGTCATCCCGACGTGGTGTGTTTTTGAGCTGCACAAGGGAATTACGTGGTTGTGGTTGGGCGTTTGACTAGGCCTATTTTGTGTAGGGACCGTCAGGGATGAGGGGGCGGGGGGCTTTTTTGGTGTTGGGAGGGGGGGCCCATTGAGAAAATTTTGTCCCGGGCCCAGCCAAACCTGTCAGCGGCCCTGGACAGTGATATTTTCATAGTCATGATGAATACTTAGAATTGGATGGTGGTGGTAAGTAATTGTGAAAAAGGGAACATTTGTGAATGGGCAGTAACTTCTACAAATATTA
>NC_085873.1:36032149-36039649 GCF_034702125.1 Engraulis encrasicolus | reverse complement strand
TGAATTTGAAGTGGCCCCTCGAATGAAAAAGGTTCCCCACCCCTGCACTACATAGTGCTTGTGGCTCAGGGCAGCCAACGCGGTGGCCCAAATGGGCATGTTGTTCCCTCTCCAGGGAGAGGGGGCCCAGAATTCGGTCTGAATTACTGTGCATTGTATGCCTTAACAGGGGGCCCTCTCAGAAGACTTTGTCCCGGGCCAAACCACATGTAATGCCCAAACCTGTCAGCGGCAGCTTATTATAAGCGACCGTGGGCTAGCCTGGCGAGCCAAACCCCTACAGAGCAAATTCAATTTGCGGCCTCTAGGGGCGTCTAGATTTCTAGGCCAGTGATTTTCAACCTATGGGCCGGGGCACACTGGTGGGCTCTGAAGGTATACCAAGTGGGCCTTGAAAAAATATTCTAAAAATTATAATCACATTTTGGTGTGTGTTGCTGATGATTTATGTGAGTTTTATGCGTAATCGGGTCAGAGATGGACCCCGAACATTTTTGTCAATTTTTCATTTTTGACAATAATCATGGGCCTCTTTTTTTGTACAGTTTTGTTCAGCTCCTAGTCTTCCTTTGGGCTTGTTTTCAAGACCCCAGTCGCTTATTTCTCTCAGATTATCTGCCAACACTGGTCAAAAGCCCTAGCCATAACGTGCCACTACATGTGACCAAAAAACGTCCTAAAAGATGTCTTCCTTAAAGGTCTCAGCAGACATTGCAAACAAACAGACAGACAAAACAACAAGCCCACAAAGTCAAGCAATTACTGTATATTGGATGACTCATGAGCTTCACATTATGCTATTTCCAGTGTGGTATACTCTGTGTGCATTCCAATATGCAACCTTGCGTCCTCCACTTGTGCTTGTGGCCTCACGTTTGGCTGATGCCCCGCCTCCGTGGAGAAAACAATTAAGTTTCCCTGCTGTCAGCCTAGACACAACAATGTTTGGGGGACTATACGCATTTTATTCACCATCCAGTTTGCAAATGAGAAAATTGCTTTACAATTGAGCTTTTGCAAGATACTGAAATGTAATGCTGTTGTCGGTGATGTCATCACGACAACATTACTTCCTGGTACGAGGCCACAAGCACAAGTGGAGGACGCAAGGTCGCATAGTGGAACACGCACAATATGTGAGATGATTGAAATAAATAAGATTAATGAGCCACATAATACAACAAATTATAGGGCATTATTGTTATTACTGTGTAACATCATTATCGACCAGACAACTGAGCAAATGACAATTGGAGAGCTCATTAGACTGCGTGTCTTGAGTGGTTTATTTCCAAGAAGCCCCTGTTTCCTGACCACAGGAAGTAATAGTGTTCTCCCCGCCCCGTCCCAGCATTAGCGGTAGCGGTCGGCTAGTGATGAGTTTTCGTTCTCCACACAGTAAATGTTGTGGTGTTAATTCAACACTTACAGAGTTCACTTAAGTCCAAATGGACTCATATGAACTCTCTAAGTGTTAAATGAGCACTGCAGAATTTACTGTGCACCCCAACGTGACCTCCAGACACTCGAGCTAGCACAAATATACAGTAATATATCAAAAGCGTTTTACCACTCTGTTTTCTCTCTCTCTCTCTCTCTCTCTCCATCTAATTCACTCCCTCTTTATGTCTCTCTCTATCTTTCTAATTCTCTCTTTCTCTCTCTGTGAGTCTCGCTCTCTCTCACTAACACGCACGCACGCACGCACGCATGCACACACACACACACACACACACACACACACGAACACCCTCTCCTTGGGTCCATGTAGCCTGTGTTTCCTTTGAAAGTACCACCACGCCCTAAATAACATACCCTCCAAGGCTGCCCCCCTCTCTCCCTCCCTCCCTCTCTCCCTCCCTCCCTCCAAGGTTGCCCCCCCAACTCCTCCTGTCTCTCTCCCTCCCTCTCTCTGCCTCCCAAGCAGCCCTCCACCCTCCTCCTGTCTCTCTCCGCAGCGACATCTAACATTAGAGAAACTCACTGGAGTCAAGGCGAGGGGAGCAGAGGAGAGGAGAGGAGAGTACAGTAGAGTAGAGTAGAGAAACTTTATCAGTCCCTGGGGAGGAATTCAGGTGTCAAGTAGCTTACATAAATACACATAATGCCCACATGGACATTTCAAGACACATGTAATACAGGTAATAGTCAGTGGGGAGAAGAGAAGAGAAGAGAAGAGAAGAGAAGAGAAGAGAAGAGAAGAGAAGAGAAGAGAAGAAAAGAGAAGAGAAGAGAAGAGAAGAGAAGGGAAGATGAAAGGCAAGGAGTAGAGTGGAGAGGAGCGGAGAGGAGAAAAGAGGAGTGGAGAGGAGAAGAGAGGAAAGGAAATGAAAGGAAAGGAAAGGAAAGGAGAGAAATTGTGTAGAGAAGAGAAGAGACAAGAAGAGAAGAGACGAGACGAGACGAGACGAGACGAGAAGAGACGAGACGAGACGAGACGAGACGAGACGAGACGAGACGAGAAGAGAAGAGAAGAGAAGAGAAGAGAAGAGAAGAGACGAGACGAGACGAGACGAGACGAGACGAGAAGAGAAGAGAAGAGAAGAGAAGAGAAGAGAAGAGAAGAGAAGAGTAGAGAAGAGAAGAGAAGAGAAGAGAAGAGAAGAGAAGAGAAGAGTAGAGAAGAGAAGAGAAGAGAAGAGAAGAGAAGGGTAGATCCGTGTATATAGTCTGTCCTGGTTCCCCAGGGTGGCTAGACCAACAAAGGTTCCTCCATGACAGGAGTCAGAGAGAGGAGAGAAGAGATGGTTACTAAATTACACACACTCCTGAGGCCAGTGGGGGCATTCGTGTGTGTGTGTGTGTGTGTGTGTGTGTGTGTGTGTGTGTGTGTGTGTGTGTGTGTGTGTGTGTGTGTGTGTGTGTGTGTGTGTGTGTGTGTTTGTGTGTTTGTGTGTGTGTGTGTGTGTGCATGCGTGTGTGTGTGTGTGTGTGTGTGTGTGTGTGTGTTATGGGGCAAAGGGTGGATGCAAGGTTAACCCCTCTGGCTGCTAGCGGTTGCTCTGCTGAGACAAGAATGTTTTTGGGGATGGGATGTGCCACCCAATACTGTGGTTGGGTTGGGTAGAACACTACATGGAATTCCAGAACCTTCACATTGTTCCAGAACATGAACATGAGTTATTCTTTTGTAGAAACTAAAGCTATCTGCTGAGGTTTTGCTGGAAGCAAAAACTCTACGCTGGTGTTCTGGATGGTAGAAAGTCTCACTACGGATATCAAGAGGCCCACTGTTTGCTAGTGGCTCTGACTGCCAATCTTTTAGAAAAAAAAAAATTAAAGATATTTTTTTGGTCTTTTCGACTTATTCATGATAGTACAGTGCAGATGGTGACAGGAAGCAAGTTGGGAGAGGGGGAAGGGTTGGCAAAGGACCCAGGCTGGGAATCGAACCCGGGTCGGCCACACATGAAATATGACATGTTTTGTAAAGGAATCTTAGAAATTAAATTTGCAATATAATTAAGTTATATTTTCAGTGCACCTAGTGAAGGTAGGGTCTGTTGTGAAGTTGGCCACCTTCAATATAGGCCTAAAGTGCAGGGGGAAATCCTGGTTTGTGTTCAGTCATATTACGGCCCTTGGAGGACTTTTAGAATGTGAAGTGGTCCTCGAATGAATACAGTTCCCCATCACTGATTCATAGGAAGGAAAAAAACAATCTCATACAACTAATTGTGCATTGAGTGGATATAATGTAAATGCACTACGAAATACTAGAGTGGTTGAGCTTAGCTTACTGGGTCCATTAGGTACATTGCACTGAATTAACACTTTTAGCTAAAGTGACTATAGCAATGGAGGACACCAACAGGGAAATCAATGAACAGTGTTTTAAACCACTCCCTAAACACCCTTTAAAACAACACTCGCTCAACTCTCTCTTTCAACTCACTTTCAACATTCAGGGTATTTCTCAGCAAGCCATAAAATGACCATGGCCTACCCCTTGAATCTTATTTTCATGACAGGACTAAGATGTCTGCATTTAATACAGTTTGCACGGTTCTATTCTTTGACAAAAAATAACAGCACATGAGTGTGTGTGTTCCAGGCTTGTACGAAATTCCGAATTGAATGAATTGAATGCCATAATATGAACACTAGGTGGTGTCATTTCCTTGAATTTCTTTAAATTTAATCTACACCACCCATTAAAAGTACATAGAACACCCCCAACTAGTGTTCGTATTATGGCATTACTTTGAATTGAAATTCATTCAATTCGGAATTTCGTACAAGCCTGGTGTGTTGTAAGGCATTCATGTTTAGAGAACACATCCGTAGTTAAAAGATGTGTAGGCCTGCAAACTTTTCTCTTTACCTCGACTTGACTGCTGAGACTTACTGAGGTTATTACGTCGCTTGTGAAAATATGAATATGTTTGGGCAGCTTCTGTCAATTACGCTCTTGAACGTTGCCGTATGGTTTGAAATGACGCTTGACTTGCTGTCGAATAATCCTTTTAAGGCTGGCGAATACAGCCTCTTTGTGAAAACGGGCCCGTTGACCCGTTCACTCTTTGCTAAAAAAGGCTCAACTACTGGACATAAGGGGCAAAACATACCAAAGCCGAACGGAACGGTCGCGGGACGAACGCGGTCTTTCTGCTTAGTTTCGGCCAGCGTGTTTTTCTCTGCCTTTCACACTGACAGCGTCGGCGTGCGCGGCCAGTCCTGTTCAAAACCCTCCCCACAGCCAAAGCTAGCGTGCTACTTTGCCATTCATTTGAATGAGACACCGCCGGTCGCCGGCGTGAAAAATACGCTCAAGTTCTATTTTCCAAATGCAGCGCTCGACTCACTGACGCTCGACTACCGCCGGTTGGTGTGTAAGGACAGATATGTTTCAATGTATTTTCACCGACGCCAGTAAAAAACGCGCCCGTTCCGCGGCGCTTTACCGCCCCGGTGTGTAAGACCCCTAACAACATTGCCATGACGGACTTGCCTGGTTACCACCTGACCTAATCACAGGTGCGACTGTCTTTCAGATCGAAACGATTGTGTAGAGCAGTAAAGGCCGTCAGAGAGTTCCCAGGATAATGGCGGACAGTACCAATAAATTAAGAGTTTGTGTCATTACCATTTCATTTGGATGAAAATAAGGTAGTAATAACAACACAGGCTCTGTGCAAACAATTGAAGCCCTGAGACGAAGAACCATACAAGTCCACATTTTCACAATTTGAACATAGGCCTATGTTTGAAGCTTGAACATTAAATTTTTTATTTTTATTTTTCTTGAAGTCAGAAAACAAAAGCTTCTTAATTATAGTAATATAAGATTTTTAATGGCAATGTTAAAAATCAAATGTTACCAGGTATTTACAATTCTGGACATTACAAAAAAAGTGGACTTGTATGGTTCTTCGTCTCATGGACTCAATTCTGAACGAGGCGTGTGGTTGTGGTAGGGGGTGCAGTATGTATAAGTGAAGAGGCAGTAGAGTGGAGGTGGTTTTGAATGCGTGTGTGGCGCTATTGGGATGCTGTCTTGGGTGCTGTGGGGTTTTGAATTGCAAGGGGTGTTAAGTGGTTCGTGATTGTTTCTACTGTGAATGCTGAGTGCATGTTGAGTGGATGAGGTGAGGATGTGGAGAGAGAGAGAGAGAGAGAGAGAGAGAGAGAGAGAGAGAGAGAGAGAGAGAGAGAGAGAGAGAGAGAGAGAGAGAGAGAGAGAAATAGATAATGTGTGTGTGTGAGAGAGAGAGAGATTAGGAGATATTTAAAACGGCTTCATTACAGTATCGTGAGCAAATAATACATCCTCCATCCTCCAACACTAACAGCATAAACACAGACTAGGGCTGCACAATTCATCGAAAATAATCGAAAATCGTGATAAATTGTGAAATCGAAGTCGTGATTTTGATCGTGATTTAATCGTGGCAATAGTGACCTACCTTTGAGAGCGTCCTTGAAGCCAGAACTTACTGACAGGCTGGTGTTTTTGGCCAGAAATCTGTCCACCTAAGTTTCATGCTATTGCCTTTCCATAATTATTACAATTCATTTTATTTTGCTCATCCCGTATATAATTCATTCTTGGTTATATTTCATCTTGTTATAATTTTTTTTTTAAATCTGCAAAAAATCAATAATCGTGATTAATAATCGTGATTACGATTTTGACCAAAATAATCGTGATTATGATTTTTTCCATAATCGTGCAGCCCTAACACAGACTACACAGTAAATTCTGCAGTGCTCATTTTACACTTAGCGAGTTGATTTGATATCATTTGGACTTAAATGAACTCTGTGAAGTGTTGAATTAACACCGCAACATTTACTGTGTACCCAAGACAAGATGTATTCTGAGGGAGTATTGGTGGTTTAGCAGTATGTGCAGTGCATATATTAAATTCAGGGCTCTAAATTAACTTTTTTTGTCACCAGCCAAAATGGTTTGTAGATGTTAATCTTACTAACCAAGCACACTCAATAATGGGTCAAAGAAGTGGCTACAGTAAGTTGTTTTTTCTACTAGCCAAACTGAATTTTCACCAGCCTTTGGCCGGTTGGCTGGTGTTAATTTAGAGCCCTGATTACATTACATTACATTACACTTAGCTGACGCTTTTTATCCAAAGTGACTTACAGTTATTTACAGGGTATTGGTTACAGTCCCTGGTGCAGTATGGGGTTAGGTCAGGTTCCTTGCTCAAGGGCACGTCAGCCATGGATGGAGATTTAGGGAGAGGAAGAGTGGGATTCCACTCTTAACCTTCAAAAAAGATGTGAAGTCTTCTCCGAAATGAAGACATACACAACAGCGAATCTGACGGCCAATAAATAAGCAAAAATCAGAACAGAGCTGTCCTTTTACCTCATCAATTAATCTACTTTATGTAGCATTCAGCAATCAGCACCCAGTTAAAAGCTTGTGAAAACAAGTAACAGGTGATAGCGTGCGTGTGTCTTTCCCATTGTTCATGAACTGTTCTCTGCAAAGAGAACAAAACAAACCCTCTTCTCTTTACCTCAAAACAAACTAATCCTAGTTGGCTGCACTGAACTTTTAAAAAAAAATAATTTTTGGGGGTCTTTTTTCAGACTTCATTATGGACAGGACAGTACGAGAGGTAGACAGGAAGCGAATTGGGAGAGAGACGGGGAGGGGTCGGCAAAGAACCTGAGGCCGGGAATTGGACCCGGGTCAGCCACATGGCAGGCGAGTGTCACACCGGACACCAGACAAGGCAGGCCCTGCACTGAACTTATTATTCCCATGTTATTATAGACTACGTCCACTTATAGTACAAAACTTTAGTGGTTATTTCCTCTTTTACAAGATGCTTTGGATTAAAGCGATTGCTGAACGTACTGTAAGTATAGTAAGCAATAGTGTAAGGTAGGGCTGGGCGGTATACTGTTAAAAAAACGGTTTCACCTACACAAGGTTCACTTTTTGATGAGAGTTTTTTTTTAAATTTTATTCCAAAAAAGTGATTAAAATAGAAATGAAGATTAAGTAAAATTCAGGATTTTATATCA
>NC_085873.1:36022149-36024649 GCF_034702125.1 Engraulis encrasicolus | reverse complement strand
TTATGCAAGAAATGCCCCCACAAAAAGGACAATGATACAAACAGCTTTGAAGGAGAGCTCTTTTTTTGCTATGAATGTGTAACTAAAGGCTCTTAAAAATGCTAGAAGATAACGTTATACTTTCTTGTTGTCTCTTTATATTTCTTATGTTTCATCAGCAATTTATTTGTTTGGTCTATATCCTATTGATTGAGTCCATTTGTAATGTTCCACATATTTCTGCTCGTTAGGCCATTACTGTCATGACATGAGTTACTAAACTGTAATTTGTTTATCAGGTGATGTGGGTATTACGTCACACACTGGTGTTGTTGTCAGCTCTGCCCCAGGTTGTCGGATGGCGACACCTGCTGGTGAATTCTCATTATTACATTTTATGTGATGACGTGATTCATAGCGGATTCATAGTGTGAAACAGTGCCTCATAGAGCACAGAAACGGTAGTACAATTATATTTCACATGTAGGATTCCACATTAGGTCATGTTTTTTTTCTGTAGCTTAATGGTAGGCCTATCTGACAATAACCTTTTACAAACAGGCACCACTAAAGACGATAGGTTGAGAATATGATTGAGAAGCCTACCCAAGCCAAAAGTCAGACAAACAAACAAACAAAACTGAAATATCAGATTTTGACCAGAATTCTAATTTTCAAGAACAGTAGCCTAGGCTTGAGTTTTCCTTCATTCTTTATTCAGAATCAGTAGCCTAGCCCTTGTTTATCGCCCGCTCGACACAGTTTATTGTGACGTGGTAGAATAACAGCGCCCACAAGTTTCCCCCAAAGATTTTTGTATCCTCATTTTGAGATTTTTTAAAACGGTGCCTTGGCCTAGTCACTGTTAACATGAAGTGGGCCTAATAATTATTCACTGTCTGAGTCAGAAATGTAGTTGGAATGCAGTTGGAATTGCATTCATTTTTTCCCGCTAAGGTGTCTTACCTGGACCAATAGATTTGCTTAATTGATTTTGACGCGCAGCTGAGACCTGGGGCTAAATTTAGTCGCATTCTTTTCCGTATCAAGCCACGCGTGACATCGTTGTGTTATTTACGTTCTTTGGCAGCCGAGGGGGTTTAGCAGAGTAGGCTATATAATCCAAGAAAAATAGATTTTCCACACATCTAAAGCGCCTTGTCCTGTCGCACGCACTCAGGCGCTTTCGCTGCCCGCCCCGTTCAACTCCCTCTCCTCCTCCCAGCCTTCAAATCATCTGTGCCACATTTCCTGTTTAGCATACCTCCTCTCCGCCACAGCAGGTGAACGTCGCCCTCTCCTCTCCTCTCCTCTCCTCTCGTCGCACTTCTCAATTTTGCCTCAAGCTCGGCAGCTGTTGCCGCATTGTTGTTGTTTTTTTGTTTTGCCTCATGGAGATCACTACCGGGTCCAGAGTTGCAGAAGTTGAGACCCAAACGGCGCTGGGACGAAGCGACCACACGGCAGTGGTGAATGGCAACACTCTTTACGTGTGGGGAGGATGTCAGGTGAGTCGAGCCGACTCTGTGATGCTGCTGATACTCCATGCAGCCTCCATAGACACTTTGGATTTCCCCCCAACTCCTCTGTTTTTTACACCACACACAGTGGTGCACAACCTAAAGGCACAGAATGCCTTTCAGTTAGTGCTTTCTGCAAGTCTACCTCATTTGGATGGAGTAATTGATTTCATTTGAATTGTCTTGGAGGGAAAGCCAGAATGTTGCGGCGAACGTCCTTGTCGATTGTTGAGACAGTTCTAACTAAAGCTAATGTGTGACACATTTTAATCAATTTCCCCTCAGACGGTGGACGGAGAAGAAGTTACACTGCCCAGTGACGAGATGTGGCTGTATGATATGGAAAGTGGAGTGTGGTAAGCCGAGATATTTGATTTCGTATTCACAAAGCATGGTCTGAATCGATCCGAATACCAGTCTCGTTATTTATTATATAGACCCAGAACGTACAGAAAATTGTGTTGTCATTGGTGACCCCCCCCCCCCTCCTCTCTCAACAACCCACTTGTAATTCTACTCTAAAAGTGACAGACAGAAAACTATTTTTCAGCCATTTGTTTTGAAACCAGACCAGTCTAGGCCTACAGTTTTGCTTTAGTGCTAGATAGTCACTCACTGTAGCCTATGTAGCCAGTCAAGGAAGTGGGTGTTGGAGGGCTATAGAATAGACGTAGCCTATGTTGTTTTTGCAATAAGTGACATGACCAGCTTCTCTTCAGTCATTTTGCAACTTCTCTCTCTCCCCCTGCTGTTTTTTTATTTAACCTGGGCTATTTTCTGGTGTCTTTCTTTCTTTCTTTCTTTCTTTCTTTCTTTCTTTCTTTCTTTCTTTCTTTCTTTCTTTCTTTCTTTCTTTCTTTCTCTCTCTCTCTTTCTTTCTCCCTCTTTCTTTCTTTCTGTCTTTCTCTCGCTCTCTCTCGTTCTCACTCGCTCTCTCTCGTTCTCTCCTCTCTCGTTCTCTCTCTCTCTCTCTCTCTCTCTCTCTCTCTCTCTCTCTCTCT
>NC_085873.1:35984649-36017149 GCF_034702125.1 Engraulis encrasicolus | reverse complement strand
CTTGTCGTCGTCGTTAGAGCAGGGGAAAAAGTTCAGGCTCAGGATTTTTTTTCACCATCACCCCTGACACACACACACACACACACACACACACACACACACACACACACGCACGCACGCACGCACGGACGCACACGCGCGCACGCGCGCACGTCACTATGCCAAATGCAGGAATGTACATGTGTGCATGCCAAGTACAAATTTCATGACTTGCATGCTACAACCTGGCCATCGCTGGCTCCCTCTGAAATATGCACAAGAGTGGAGTCATCCAGTATTTTATTCAGCTGTGACACACACACAAACACACACACACACACACACACACAGCCCTTATGGAAGGCAGATTGTCAGTATGCTCTTTCTTAAATGTGCATAAGACTCTCATCTGGTGTAGCGCACACACACACACACACACACACTTTTTTTATAAAGACAAATTGGAAGAATGTGGATTAGTTTTCAAACAAGTTTATCATACGTTTGTACGTGTAATTAATTGTGTTAAGTATGATTGGCAGCGAGTGTATCTGGAGAAGAAGAGTAGCCTTGAGGTACGATTACTTGGTCTGAGTCTGACGATAGGCTATTACTTGTAGCGACAAGAAAGCTCCCGCACACATTCACATCGGCAGTGTTTTGTTTCCCTGCGGTTTTTCCGGTCTATTGACCTTCAGTTGCACTGTGATGAAGGTCTGAGAGTCCGAAACGTCGTGCCATTAAAACTTTGTCTGGGGGCATTGAACAGTGTTGCGGACCTATATTTTTTCCTATCAGGAATATTAATCTGTCTCTGTTAGGCCGGTGGGGTGGGCGTGGGGGGGTAGAATTCCCTAACTCAGGGGTCACCAACCTTTCTGGGTCAGAGGGATACCAAGGGCTACTCGAGGGCTACTGAGAGCTAACCGAGGGCTACTTGTTTGTTCTAATTCCTCTGCTGATGTCTGGACATCATTCCCAAATCACACTATGATTGAATGATAATTTGCTTATAGGTTATAAAGAAATAATCTCAAATTTAAATTAAGAAAAAAAATAACTGTGGCTGAAATCTTGTAGTCGTCACTGTTTACTAACATCCTTGGTGGGCACACCAGAAGCTCCTGGAGGGCTACCTGGCGCCCGCGGGCACCTCGTTGGTGACGCTGCCCTAAATGCTGCCGCCCCCTGACTGTTAACTTTTTTGTGGAGCTCATGGGGGCTCCTCTGAACAAAGCCATACCGTCTGCCAAATGTAATTCATAATTTACAATTAAGAATTCATTCAGAAACTTCTCTTGTGTTTCTTGACTAAAATGGTTCTGACAGAAATGCTAGAGGGTTGCTTTAGGGCAGGGATGGGAAACTTACTGTATATCTTGAGGGTCGTTTATATTAGTTTGACGGGAGACGTTCTTACAAGTTTTACGATTACACCATTTTAGCTTTTTTTTTTTTAATATTTTGGTCTTAGCTGCCACTCTCACTGATTTACTGCTAAGTTGATTTCTTGAGGCCTTTTGATTTACTGATTTACTGATTCTTTTTTATTTATGTATTTACTGTATGTCGTCTGTACTGTATTTTTGTTACTGTCTAGATGTACCGAGTGAACCTGGAGGACGGGGAGTTTGTGTGGAAGAGGTTGACGGACACCCAAGGCACCCCGCCCTCACCCAGAGACAAGCACTCCTGCTGGGTATACAGAGAGAGGTGAGGTGGGGGTAGGGGATGGAGGTCTCCCGGCCTACCGAAACCTTCTCCATTGTCTAAAACGCCACAGGGGGGAAAATAATCATGTCCTGTTGCAGTCTACTAAGAAAGAAAGTTGATTTGTTTTGTTTTGGTACCTAGAAGTTCACTGAGGTTGTTCACATTGCAAGTTTTTTTTTTGTGTGTCACGTCTTTTCCTGTGCTTGACTTTCCTGTTTTTGCCTTCTGCACCTAGCTCGTCGTTGTTTTGTTTTATTTTTCCATGTATTTCGATTTTTGATGCATTTTTATGATGAATCAGTTTCCAAATGTTATGCAGTTAGATGGAATTGTTATGAATTGCATTGCTGTTTGCTAGTAATGGAGAAATGTATTTTAGGACAACACAAGTTTTGCATCATCTGTAAGTTAGGTACTGAATGTATTTTTATTTACCATGCACATTTGTGAAGATAAGTCTCTATTCTTTGCCCTGAATTGTGTACCGTTTAGCGCAAGGAAGTTTATATAAACCCAAACTTGGGGCCCTATTATATTTATGAAACATGTAATTTCTCCTTTTCCATTCGAGCGAGGCTTGCGTTCAGGCCTGACGCTGAGTTCACAAAGAAAGTCAAATCAGTAAAGTGATATGACAAACGAACGTCCGTTCTGAGAAACGACATGTATATGTTCCGTGACTTATTGAAAACACATGTGGCAGTATTATTATTCTAATGAAAAAAAACCCTCCAGATATGAATATTGGGCAGACTTTGGTTTCTCATTGCAAGCCCATGTGACCACAATGCTCGTCTGTTTCATATTATCCACAGCCTTCAGAAAGTATAGGATTAACTGACCCATAGTTTTTGCAACCCAATAGCGGCAGAACCGCTTTGTCAAAAATAGCTTTTTGACGTGGTAACACATCCTTTCTTCCACAATAATTCCAGCAAAACACCTCATATTAAGACACACATCATGATGACTATTGATGCATCAACTTGATATTCCATAGGTTTAATAGTCATGATGCATTCATATGCTGTTTTAATATGAAGTGTTGAATAGAAGTTATTGTCAAAACAAATGCTGTTTTACAAGTCAAAGAAATTTGAACAGCGTTTAAGTCATTTTTCTTTGTTTCTATGATCAAATAGATTTTGCACTCCACCTTTTGTAGGTCTGAATGTCTTAGCCCCTGCATCAAACAAAGGGTTTTTTTTAATATGCATTTCCTCGTCTCTGCACATGAGTGTCTGGGTTCAGCTTGGCTTCCTATACAGTGCTTTCTTTGGCTTTCTACTCAAAGAAAATCCCGATTGTGATTTGTAAACGGCCTGCTGTCAACTCTAATAACAGCACATCTGACTCCCAGACACACAGGCCCATGCAAGCAGAGCAACCAGCAAATTTGTATGTTATTCTGCAAAAAGAAGGAAGATGAGAGGGGGAAAAATAATAATATTGACTTGTTGTGTCACCGGAGCATCTGCAGGGTACAGAAAGTTGAAGTGCAACCACGCATTTGTTTTAGTTCCCAAATCCCTCAATATTCTCGAAACTAACGTTTTTTTTTCATCACCAGCCAAAATGGCTTGTAGATGTTTAATCTCACACTCTCGAATGGGTCAAAGTGGCTACTAAGTTTTCTTCTCTACCAGCCAAAACGAATTTTCACCAGCATTTGGCTGGGTGGCAGGTGTTAATTTGGAGCCCTAGTCATATGTGTACAATCTTCAGTCGAGTAAAATATCTACTGTAATTACTGAAGTAATTTGAGTAACTCTGTATTCTGAATACAGAGTTGCTCAAATTACTTCAGTAATTACAGTAGATAAAAGGGGTTATAAAAAAGCTGATGTAAGGCTAAAACAGCCTGATGAACTATGCAGACTGGGAGTGGCAAAATGGGTAATGACGTGAATCATTTTAATGTTTGATCAGAGGTTGAAGCTCACGTCTGGGCATGTTTTCGTTTCGCTAATTACATTCCGAGGTAATAATTAGCGAAAGCATCTCTGTTGGGAATACACACGCAAACAGAAAATTGATCGCCTACAGCAGTGTTTCTCAACAGGGGTGCCGGGGCTGATAAATAAATTATGTAATCTAATACATATTTGTCTAAATTGACAGGTTAATGTTAGTCAGTGAAATCTTTCATCTGCCATTTACGCACAATAAAGTAAATACCTATAGGTCGCCCCAGTCGCCCCGTCTCTAAATGTGTTACTTTTCTAAGCTTCTGTGGTATCGGATGGGATGCAATGTTACGGCTTGCTGGTTTGGGGTGCCTTGAAATTTTTCATGAATTGAAAGTGTGCCTCGCCTAAATAAGGTTGAGAAACACTGGCCTACAGTGTTTGTACTTACTGAGAACTTTGGTCTGCTTCGGTGATGTATTGTAGTGTGGATACGTTCACTTCACATTGATCACCATCTGCTACTACACCAATGCAAATGCATGATAAATGAATGAGTGAATACATTTGCATGCAGGGCATATTCCCATTTTTATTGGACTACTGGCAGCACTCTGTTTGCACTGGAGTCATAAAAACTCTTTATCCATTCTGAATGAAGCTGTGTTCAGGTAATATCCCGGTAGTACAGGGACAGGGAACCTTTTTCATTCGAGGGGCCAATTCAAAATTTAAAAGTCCTCCAAGGGCCGTACTATGAACACAAACCAAGATCTCCCCCTGCACCTCAGGCCTATATTGAAGGCGTCCAGCTTTACAACAGACCCCACCTTCACTAGGTCCCCTGAAAATATAACTTAATTGTATTGCAAATGTCATTTCCAACATGACAGACTTTTGAACTGTATCCAAAGCACTCTCCTTTGAGTCAAGGTAGTTGAAGTATTAAAAACCCTTTAATTTACATCGGGGTAAACATGTTAAAAAACGCCAATTATAATTTCCAACATGTCTTTACAAAATATGTCATATTTCATGTTGAACTGCTTAACATTAAAATTATATCGGGGGCCGTAAACAGCCCTGGAGACAGTTTCCCCACCCCTGCGGTATAGTAGTACAACACACCTACACACATGTAAGCGGAATATTCTGGAACTTGTTTTCAATGAAATACTGACAACATTCCGGTTGAAACCGCAACAGTCCCGCTGTTCTGTCGAGATATGTTGCCTCGTCGAGATGAGCGACCGGTCGCCCTACTCGATAGTGGTGTTCTATCGATTTGCGCTGCCTCATCTAAATGAGCGACCTTGATTTTCCGCGGAAGGCGTTTCAATCGGTCCACGTAGGACTGTTTTACTAACCATTACTTTGTAACGGACAGGGGTGTGCCGAGTGTTCGTGCCGAGTTTAATAAGAACGTGCGGCTGCTGACCACTAAAAAACCATGAGCCTCTCGTTTGAGCAAGTTAATAAACGTGCCATATGAAAGAGACTGAGTTGAGTTTGCGCAAATGCTGGATAAAGTGTTTTGGATCAGGTTGTTTAATGCAGCCATTTGCTGTTGGTTTGGTTTCAATGCGACGTGGGCCTGTCTTGGAAGGCAACATTGCCATTTGAAATTGGGATAGACAAGCGCGGTTTAGAGATTCCCAGATAGCAGATAGCATAGGCTATTGTGGCTTTGTTTTGGCAGATGTCTGTCAATTTATGGGCAACACCTCTTTTAATGACCGGGAATCATATTTTCAAAACATCCCCATCAGTGCATTTCTTATTATTGTAGCAATCTAACCTTAGGCTACTTAACCCATACGAGAGTATGCAATTTCCGAACCAGCAGTCTACTGCCGCGATGGGCAATCACCCGCGAAAACCGCCGCGAGGGTGTGCGCATGCGTGCGCATACTCAGTAGCGAAAAGTATCACATCTCGATGGGTCGCTCATATAGACAGGACACCGGCATTGGATGACTAAAACGGTGTAATACGACTCTGAGGTGAGCTAGAAAGTCAGAGAGGCGGCATCAAAACAGCCATGATTGCTGATTGTAGCTCACTGTCGCTTGGCTCCCAAACTTTTTCTGCCGGGACTTTATTTTTTTCCCCTTACTATTGCTAACTTTTAATATGATATTTACATTACAGATAAATGCATTTATTAATAACCATAGAAATGATACTACTAATCCATGTATGGAATGGTTATATTCTTTAAAAGCGTACATTCAATCAAACAGCTTCTCTCCACACCCTCCCTTCGGTATCTTTGCAGCCCTCTTAAGGGTCCCTCCCTACTACTAGCCAGGCCGTGACCTCCTAGTGACGCCACACCTTCAGCGTCAGGCCAAGAGCAATACAAACACGATTCTGAAAACGGGAACTCCTCCCACTTTGTCAGGGAGCGAACAACTATTAGCAAACTAAGGGAGGTGGGTCAACCACACCGTTTGGGAAATGTCAATTGTTATGTCTCGAAGAGATTTGAAAGTCGATGATAATCAGGCTACACTACTTCCAGTTTTGGGAACCGCAAGGTCAAAGTTCATCCTTTTGAGTTGATCTTTGTGACTCGTGTTTTTAATTTTTTTTCCTCCCAGAATTATCTACTTTGGCGGCTACGGGTGTAAGACGGTGCGGGAACTCAACAATGAGAAGAGCTTCATGGTGGATCACACATCTTGGGTAAATAAGGAAGAGTAATATGATCATCCATAGTTTAACACACACACACGCACACATGCACACACGCACACACGCACAAACTTTGACAGTTGACTCAACCAATATGTCAGCACAGCATGTGAATGTGTTTGTTGTTATTTTTTTATTCACATATTTTTACCGTAAGGCCATGTGATTCGTCAGTGTGCTGCTTTTGGGAAGAGGTGGAGGACAAAACTGGCTTGAGAAAGTTAGAAAAAGTTCATCTGTTTATCTCCCCCTCTTCCTATAATCTTAATAGATGATGTCATTAATTCATTTTCTTATCTATGTGGCTGAAAGGTTCACACGAGGTAATTAGGATCAGCTGCTCCTGTGAATTGGGTAGAAAAGCACAACCCACACGTGGTAGGACATGAAACTTGTTGAACCCTGAGAGTCCTCAAAGAAGGTGGATCTAACAAAAGAAGCTTCATTTTGTTTCCTTTCCGGTATCCACTTTATGTCGGGTGAACGCCCCTTTAGGAGACCTTCGCACTGTAGATGGTCCCCTTAGCACTGTAGATGGCGGTAGCGCACGCCTTGCGCAAACACCTCAAAAGGAGAAGAAGTAGTGGGGGACAACGCCCCCTTAGGAGACCCAACTTGAGCACACGCTTTTGCATTGAGTGGGCGTGTTTTGCGATATCTTGGTCTGATTCAGTATTTTTGGTGTCCTCCTTTACTTTTGAAACGGCAACAAGACGCTCACTGATTGGTATAGCATAACGCTTTGTGTATCATGTTTCAAAAGCATTTTTCTTCTGAATGGGATCAATATGGTCCTTATGGAAAATTGTTCTGTGTCATACAGTTACAAAACATAAAAAGACGACCAGTGATCGACCAATGGTTCTCAACGTTTTGGAATTAATCCCCCATGGACCCACTCATAAGCCTCCCTACACCTCCTTGACTTCATCATAAGCCTGCCAACATCCCCCTTAGTGTTAAAAAGTAAAACGGGACTACTGTCCCCCAATGGCAAGTAAGCCCCTCTCAGCTGTATCCTTCTCTCCAATGCCCCCTCGGGGGCTGTAGAGTACCTGTTGAGAAACACTATTGCCATTGAATTGACAGACTCTGTAACCCCACCACCAATAATAATAATAATAATAATACTTTCGTTTTATATAGCGCCTTTCAAAACACCCAAGGACGCTTCACAGAGTGAAGTGTGAGTGTGTGTAGCCCAATAGGACATAAATCAAGTTGATGATGATGATGATGATGATGATTTGCTTTTGTTGTTGTGAAAACCATTCTGTGTTTGTGTTGTTTGGTCCTTGCAGGCCACCATAGGCACGGTGATCTTCAGGTTCTGGGGCTGGAATAACGAGGTGCACATGTTTGAGCCCGACACCAACAGCTGGTCAGAGCCACAGACACAGGTGAGAGGGAGGCACCGCTGTCTTTCTGTGTATTTCTTTCTTTCTTTCTCTCCCTCTCTTTTTTCTCTCTCTCGTGTGCTCTCTCTCTCGTGCGCTCTCTCTCTTGCGCTCTCTCTCTCTCTCTCTCTCTCCTTCTTGCCTGGCGGGCGTTTCAGAAGGCATGCTCTCTGCCTGATGTCTGCCGTCAAAGGAGGAAGGTGAAGTCGGGGTTGAGGAGCGATCTGTCTGTTCTTTGATCTCTGGAGAGAGAGAGAGAAAAAGAGAGATAGAGAAGGAAGAGACAGAGACTGACTGAGTGAGAGGGCGAGGGACTTAGAGGGAGACTGAAGGAAGCTATATTTAGATCGATGCATCACCTGAAGGTTAAATTGTTTCACCACCTTAAACTCTGGCCTTGTACGTAAGACAAGAAGAGATGAATGAACTAAGAGGCAACACAAAGGGAGTCGAGTACCTCCCTAATATCAATCTCGTTATCCTGCTACCTAAAGCCACAGACATACTTGAATGTTAGAGCGTGTATGTGTACACGCTTGTGCAGTCACTTTCATGGCATCGGTGGAATGTGTATTCTGAGGCAAAAACCGTAATGGCTCTTTGTTGTTGTTGCATGTTCCTTAAGTGCCATGAGCTTTATCCGCTTAATCTGTTTAAGACCATACAGTACGTGCAAGCATTTTATGTAGCCATCAGTGAACCTGAACGACTTGGCATTTCTCCCACACAGGGTTTCCCTCGGCACTGTACATTTAAGGTGGTCCCCTTGACAATAAACACCTATCACCTTGACAAGGTCCCCTGAACAGATGAAAAGATTTTGCACTTGGATGGGACACTTGAATGGCACCTGTGTCCAAAATTGCAGTCATTAGCTTTGTCATGTTTTTCTCTCTCTCTCTCTCTCTCTCTCTCTCTCTCTCTCTCTCTCTCTCTCTCTCTCTCTCTCTCTGTAATAGGTAACAAGACTGGTATTCGGATCGATTCAGACAGACGCAGAACATTACAGAAGCTCATGTGCATTCATTCAGAGTGTTCACTTTCTTTCTTTCTTTCTTTCGTTCTTTCTTTCTTTCTTTCGTTCTTTCTCTCTCTCTCTCTCGGCAGGGTGTTGGTCCAGCTCCGAGAGCGTCCCATGCCAGTGCGGTGGTGGGCAGCAAGGGCTATGTGTGCGGGGGCATGGTGAGTACATTCGTATTGGTGAAAAACAATAAGAAGCCTGCATAGCATACGGCTGAAAAACACTAGGATCTTAACAATGTTACAGGTATAGTTTCAGTTTGTGAAGTATGACATGCTCTAATCCAGATAGTTTGTTGGCTTCTTGGGTTTGGGTGCTCTTTAGTCCAAGGTATAGTACTTCCGGTATCAAAAAATGAGAATAAATTCTTGCCTTAGTCAGAGAATTTATTTTCATTTTTTGATCCCGTTAAAGGTATAGCTTCTAAGACAGGAGACGGGAGCAAGTGACTTAAATGTTTCCAGCAGGCAATTTATTGAACATAAACGAACTGAAATGGGCTGCATGCTGTATCTCGCCATTTTTGCCCTGCATCTCAGTGGTGGAGATGTGCACACACAGTGCTACCTCATCACTACTACACTAGTGTACACGAGTATGGCACGTCGTCGTCCTCCATTCCTTCCAATTAGGCCAGAGTTCATGTTTGTTCCGGATTGTTCTTGTCCTTGCACGGCACGCTCATGGCAGCGAAAGGATAAAAGAAAGGCAAAACATCCCCCTCAAAAAATCGTAGCACCCAAGCAGGAAGTAGACGGTTTGTCTGAAATCTGTTTACATTCCAATATTTCCCCCTCGCTTGCTCGCTCGCACCCCTCCTCTCCATGGGGGTTAGATGGGTTGTGATTGTGATTTCTGGGCCACAGAGGAAGAAACTGATTATATATTATTCTTACAAAACATAACGTGTGCCCTACCGCATACCTTCACTCTGGATGAGAATGTTTACTCTGTCGAAGAAGGGGGGCCTTTTTGATCCAAACTCTGAAAAAATATTATGATTTCAGTCTTCCTCTTGAACCGTACAGCAGGGAGTTTGTGCCATGGACATAATGCATACTATGAACCTGTAATGCATACTATGAATATACATGTATAAGTACAATGCATACTATGAACCTATAATGCATATTATGAATATTTGAACCATGTAGTATTTTGGACACCAGATGGAAGTTAGCCTTTGGACTACAATCTGGCACATTTATTTGGATTCAGTCTTCCTCTTGAACCGTACAGCAGAGAGCTTGTCATGAACATATAATGCATACTATGAACCTGTAATGCATACTATGAATATTTGAACCATGTCGTATTTTGTACACCAGATGGAAGTTAGCCTTTGGGCTACAATCTGGCACAATTACGTATACAGTATGTATATGTATATATGTACGTATGTATGTATGTATACTGTATGTTCATTAATGTCCAATGTCCTGAAAAATAAAAGTAAAGTAAAGTATACTGGTAATCAAAATGCTATTGTATATTAAACATGTAAAGCCACTTAATGATATTATCCTTGATCTGAATGCCCATACATATGTTGATTGTTTACTGTGCAAAATGACAATGAAGCTATTGAATCAAATTCTATTGCATTGTATTCTATTCTATTCTATTCTATTCTACATGCAATGCATCACGGTCCGCTCTGCTGTGTCACTCGCAGGAATCAACTCTGATGGATCTGCACTGCTTAGATCTGGACACATGGACATGGACACAAGTGTAAGCCAGCCATCTCTCTTGATCTCTTGCTGTCTCATGCCCCCCCCTCTCTCGTCTTTATTTATTTCTCTCTCTCTCTCTCTCTCCCTCCCTCTCTCGTCTTCATTTATTTCTCTCTCTTTCTCTTTCTCTCTCTCTCTCGTCTTTATGTATTTCTCTCTCTTTCTCTCTCTCCCGTCTCTCTTTCTCTTTCTCTCTCCCTCCCTCTCTTGTCTTCATTTATTTCTCTCTCTTTCTCTTTCTCTCTCTCTCTCTCGTCTTTATTTATTTCTCTCTCTTTCTCTCTCGTCTTTCTTTCTTTCTTTCTTTCTTTCTTTCTTTCTTTCTCTCTCTCTCTCTCTCTCTCTCTCTCTGTCTCTGTCTCTGTCTCTGTCTCTCTCTCTCTCTCTCTCTCTCTGTGTCTGTCTCTGCATTAAAGTTTCTGGTGTTGTTCTCTATGGTGCTGACGTGGCATGATTGGAGCATTATAAAAGCATCAGAGCACATCGTCGTTCTGGTAAATGAACACCAAGAAGATGCTGCTACAACCCTGAACAGTGTGCACTGAAGCTGAGCTGAACACTGCTGTGCACTGGGGCTGAACACTGAATAGTACACTGTATGCACTGCACACTAAATGCAGTATATGCACTGGACACTGTGCACTGCACACTAAATCTATGCACTGGACACTGTGCACTGCACACTAGATACAGTATATTCACTGCACATTAAATGCTCGGAATTAAATACACCGCTGCACATGCCAATATAGTACACCCTTTCTTTTCATAGAGGCACACACACACACACACACACACACACACAGGCCTACAGTACAGATGCTTTTTTGTTCAGCAGACAGTGCAGCGGTGCAAGCCTCAGACTTTGCATACAGTCACCACAGAGACTGAGACAGTGTTAATATATGTATATTGTGTGTGTGCGTGTGTGTGTGTGTGTGATATACAGTGCCTTCAAAAAGTCTACACACCCCTCCTCAAATGTCAGGTTTTTTGTGAGTGTAAAAAAATGACCGAAAGACAAATAAATTCACAGCTTTTTCCACCTTCAATCTTAACTATTAACTTGTACAATGCAATTGAGAAACAAGCATAAAGCTTTAAATGGAAACAATAGAAAATAAAAAACTTCAATTAACATGGTTGCATAAATTTACACACCCTTAAATTAATACTTAGTTGCATCACCTTTGGCTTGTCTGGGCCATTCCAAAACCTCAATATTATTCTGGTGAAGCCATTCTTTTGTAGATTTAGGCGTGTGCTTAGAGAAATTGTCGTTCTGAAAGATTAGTTCCTCTGCATATTCACCTTTCTACCAGGGGGCCCGAAGATTTTGTGCCACTACCACGGCCCCTGTGGAAATGTTCATAATTCCCTCCTCCCTAATGAAGGCCCCAGTTACAGCTAAAGAAAAACAGAACAAAAGAACAATGCTGCCACCACCATACTTTACGTTAGGTATGGTGTTATTGCGGTGATGTTTTGTGCCAAAAATACCTTTTGGAATTATGTCCAAAATGTTCAACCTCGGTTTCACCTGACCATAACACATCTTCCCACATGCATTTGGGAGATTACAGAAGTATTTTTTTGCAAAATTTACCTCACCAAAGATTTATCTTTTTGGTCATAATTCAAAAGGGTATGTTTGGCGCAAAACATCATCGAAATAACACCATACCTAACATGAAGTGTGGTGGTGGCAGCATTGTTCTTTTTTGCTGTTTTTCTTCAGCTGTAACTGGGGCCTTCATTAGGGAGGAGGGAATTATGAACATTTCCACAGGGGCCGTGGTAGTGGCACAAAACCTCCGGCCCCCTGGTAGAAAGGTGAATATGCAGAGGAACTAATCTTTCAGAACAACAATTTCTCCAAGCACATGCCTAAGTCTACAAAAGCATGGCTTCACTAGAATAAGATTGAGGTTTTGGAGTAGCCCAGAGAAACCCTTAAATTAATACTTAGTTGCAGCACCTTTGGGCGTGTATATTTATGCAACCATGTTAATTGAAGTTTTTTTATTTTCTATAGTTTCCCTTTAAAGCTGTATGCTTTTTTCTCAATTGCATTGTACAGGTTAATAGTTTAGATTGAAGGTGGAAAAAGCTGTGAATTTATTTGTCTTTCTGTCATTTTTTTACATCACAAAAACCTGACATTTGAGGAGGGGTGTGCAGACTTTTTGAAGGCACTGTATGTGTAGGTCTTGGCTCTGCTAGGAGTGAAGAGTGTGCGTGTGCGTGTGCGTGTGTGCGTGTGTGTATGTGAAATACTGCATGTGCTTAGGTATTGGCTCTATTAGCACCAGTGAGCACCAGGAGTGAAAAGTGTGTGTGAGAGAGAGAGAATGCGTGTGTGTGTGTTATCTCATTGACCCAGTGCTGTGTGCTGTGGGGCGTGTAGCTTGGCAGGATGGGCAATGGGGGGTGCTGCCTCGTAAATTCCGTTGACCTGTTGTTTGGCTGCCTGTGGTGTGTGTGTGTATGTGTGATTGTTTGTAATTTGCTTTATGTTTGTGTGTGTGTCTGTCTATTCCTGTGAATACACAACAGTTGCGCAGGTGTACAGTATATCATGTACACATGTGTGTGTGTGTCTGTCTGCTTGGTGCCTTATCTTCTGTGTGTGTGAGTGATTGTAATTGTGTGTGTGTGTGTGTGTGTTGTCCACAGATACCCCTCTTCAGAGCTCCTCCCGGTGTGCCGCTCCCTCCACACCCTGACGGCCGTTTCGGAACACACCCTCCTCCTCTTCGGCGGCCTGAGCGCCAAGGGCCAGCCGCTCAGTAAGTTCAAAGGTCATCGCTAAACAGAACACGATTGGTTCTTCTTTCTCGTCTCGTCTCTCTTGTGCTCGTGGCCTTGCGATGAGGTCGCAAGACGTCATTGACGATGTCATTCAAATTTTCTCATTTGCAATCGAAATGTAGAACGAGGAATAGTCCCCCAAAAGTTGTTGTGGCTAGTTTGACGCCGGTGAAACTCAATTATTTTCTTTCCGGAGGTGGGGCGTCAGCAAAAGCAATATTGGATAGAACCATTGATTATATTTTATATTGTTCTAATATACAATCAATGGATGGAACACACCCTCATCGTTAAACCCACCCATACCCTCATCGTTAAACAGGGGTGTGTTTCCCAACAATGTCGTTGCTAACTAAGTTAGCAACTTGCTTGGTTGCAATGCAGTTTTTCATTGGAAACCTATTAAGTTGCTAACTGGTTAGCAAATATGTTTTCGAGGAACGGGGTCCTGAACATTGGGTGGATTCTTCCTAATATCCTGACTCCTGTACTACCTTGTGTTTGTGGCCTTGTGATGACGTCGCAAGTTTGTTTCAATGTCTCGCAAAAGTGCAATTCAAATATCATTTTCTCATTCGCAATTGGGATGTTGAATGGGGAATAGTACCTCCCCCCAACTAACTTAATTGTTTTCTCCACGGAGGCGAGGTGTCAGCGAAGCAATATTGGAAAGATCCTAAAGTTTATATCAAAGTTCTTATCGTAAAAGTTACCCCACTCGATGACCATCTTGACTATTTTGGATTTAAAAAAACAACAAAAACAGAAAATGAATGTCGAAACACGAGTTTAGGACTGTCAGATACCTACCGATAGAGATAATCATACGGTTCAAATCACTGTAAAAAGTGTATATGACTGCAGTGTTTAGTTGCATCTTTGTGAGTCAAAAGGAAGCTTTTATAGCCACTTTTTTCATTGGTTGATTTGACACTGTGCAAGCACCGTACTTCCATAACGGCACGAGAGCAGCAGTTGGAACTCCAAGCTGCAAGATGATTGTTTTGCTCCGTTTGGCATAATGGTTTGCACACACCCACCATACTGCCATTACGAATTGTCCCTGTTTATTTCTATGGGGGTATATTACGTAAGTACTCCTCAGTCTTCTCTCAAATATCGTCTCTGTTTATATATATGGCCTTAGCACATCTGCCATACATGAGTGTTGGGTTTCGCTTTCCCTCCATTTATGTCTGAGTTTTTCTATCTCTGTCTTTCTGTCTGTCTCCTTCTCTCTTTTTTTTCTCTCTCTCTCTCTCTCTCTCTCTCTCTCTCTCTCTCTCTCTCTCTCTCTCTCTCTCTCTCTCTCTCTCTCTCTGTGTGTTTCTGCCTCTGCCTCGTAATGTGAATGGAGGTTTTATGATCTAGTTTAATGTTGCACACTTCTCCTCTTCTCTCCTCTCCTCTCCTCTCCTCTCCTCTCCCACAGGTGACACGTGGGAGTTTGACACACGCACCAAAGAGTGGAGAGAACGGCAACATCTGCACAGAGCACAGCCCAGGTAACACACACACACACACACACACACACACACACGGACACACACACACGGACACACACACACGGACACACACACACACGGACACACACACACACACACACACGGACACACACACACACGGACACACACACACACGGACACACACACACACACACAGGTGTCACTTCCTCTTTTTCGACAAAGGGCTCGCTTGTTCCACCAGTCGGTGTGGTTTCTGCTTGGTCACGAGCTGCTTGGTCCTCTCCTGTCCTGTGCTGTCGGCCTCTCTGATTGGTCAGCTCAGAGAAAGGGGAGGTGTTCATGTGTGTGGCGAAGGTGATGCGTGGAAAGGTTGTGTGGGAAGCATTTACCATGTGGAACTGAATGTGGACTTTCTTCCTTTTAACCTTTTATGGTGTTAAAAGCACTACATGTTTAATAAAAAAGCCGCACACTCGGGTGTAATTCTTTTAAAGACGCTGAAGAAGGCTTAGGCCTGAAACGTCTGTCTGTCATGCTAACCCAGTAGATTAAAACGGCAAGAATTACACCCAAGAGTGCTGCTTTTTTACTAAACATGAACTTTGCTGTTTGCTCGCACCCGAAGACCTTGTAAGAAACAGTTGGGAGTTGAGCGAATTTCCTCTAAAAAAAAAAAAGACTGTTACAAGCACTACAACAGGTCTGGAAGTTGCCTGTAAGTTGCTTTGGTTAAAAGGCATCTGCCACGTGCAATGCAATGCAATACAATGTAATGTAATGCTGGTGTGTGCGTGTGTGTATGTGTGCGTGTGTGTGCATGTGCGTATGCGTATGCGTATGTCTGTTCATTTGTGTGTGTGTGCGTGTGTGCATGTGTGTGTGTGCATGTATGCGTATGTCTGTTCATCTATGTGTGTGCGCGTATGTCTATTCTTGCATGGGTGCGTGCCTGTGTGTGTGTGTGTGTGCGTATGTCTATTCTTGCATGGGTGCGTGCCTGTGTGTGTGTTCCCAGGTTGTGGCACTCGGCTGGGCTGGGGAATGACGGTGACGTGGTGGTGTTTGGAGGAACCCGAGACTACACCCTGCTCATGGACTCGGTATGCAGACAGGACAGGGGCCCCCACTGGGGAGACACTGGGGGGTGGTGGTGGTGGGTGTGGGGATGGGCATACCTCTCAACTTTGAGCTTCAAAAAAAAAAAAAAGAAAGATAATTCCCAAATTTTACGCCAAAAAACGTGACCTTTTCAATAGGCCAAATTCTGACAGGCAATGGGGTATTTGCTTTCTGAACCTGGGGATTGACACCTCTGTAGATTTGAGCTTAACCACATAGACTACACTGTGGCCCTCGGGACAAAAATAATTGCCCAATCCGGCTGTAGGGGGTGGGAGAGGGGGGATGGACCTCCCTAAAAACATGGTATTGCTCTCCAACGGTCCAAATGGGACTTTTTGACTTTATTTATGATAGTACAGTGAAGCCAGAGAGAGAGGGGTTCCATTGGCCCATTGTTTCCGGGTTCTATTATTGCAAGGGGGAGGGGGGGGGAATCTCCCTTTAGGCAGACCTGGGCAGACCTAAGGACTGTTCTATTCAATGCTAGGAGTATTATGACACGCCCCTTTAGGCAGACCGGAACCTGGTCACGTTAGGTGCCCATAGAAACCCATTATGTTGGCATATCTCTATATACTTAAAAAATCTCTGGTGAAGCTGGTGACAGGAAGCGAGTGGGGAGAGAGAGACAGGGAAGGGCTGGCAAAGGACCCGGGCCGGGAATCAAACCCTGGTCGGCCACATAGTACCACGGAAGGGCTACCTCCTGGCTTTTTGATGTTATGCACTACTCATGGCCGCTTCAGACCTTGATGGTGAACTTTGTAGCCTGTTTCACGTGAGGTGTTAGTGACACCAGTGACGCTGATGATCAATATCCAAAACCAATACCCTTACCCTAACTCCAAAAATGGGCAAACTGTACTAACTAAAGGAGAAAGCCAGTAGGGGAAAAATGATCAATTCGGACCATAATGGTTTGACGATAACAATGAACTTCGCAGCCTGTTGGATGTGTGAAGCATTACGAACGCTAATAACCAATAACTTAAACCCTCATCTCGACGCGCTATATGTAGCTAGGAGAGGTGAAGAAATGGAGGCTGTTACAATGTTCGTACTTTCCGCCCTTCCCGCACTGTGTTTGGGTACGCAGGGCGGTTCCATTTCTAATCGTGGCGGTGAAGTGTACTGTAAACTACCCGGATAACGCCCTCAAACCGTCCGTTTTTTGAAGTGTGGAGTTATGTACAATTTTCATACTCAACGCCCGCCATGTTTGTTACGTAGTTTCCTCTCTGGTTGAGTGTCAGATCGTCAAACTGCCGAATCTCTGGAATCAAAACTATGCTGTCATCACAAAGACAATAGCCATGTGTATAGGAGAAAGGGGTCACTTAAAAATTGTCAACATAAGGAACAGTGTCTTCCGTGATGAATTGTATATTGGCGGTTGGTAAACTCGGATGACACGCGACAACCGTCATTTCCTTGAAGTGTATCAGACAGAATGTGAATTGGACCTGCACTTCACCCTCAAATTTAGTTGTTAAGTTGAGGGTGGAAAGTGCACTGTATCACAGTACACATTGCACAGTGTGGAGAATGGAACACGCTCCTGGGGAAAGCCTTTTGGCCTGTGCTACTGCTAAGTAAAGTAGAAACACAGAAGGAGGAAAAAAAACAGCTTTCCCCAAAACTTAACACACCCTTTTCCCTCAGGCTAAGAGGTAATGGTTTGGTTTTAGGTTACAGTTTAGTGACTTGAGTCAGAGGCATTTTAATTTGTGGAGGAGGAATTTGTTTTGAGTGACACAGAAAGTCATAAAGACCTGACAATCTGAAGTCCTCCATCCCAGGGGTTCCTAAACTTTACCATGACAAGGCCCCCCATATACCGTTGAAGTCCAGCCAAGGCCCCCCTTACATGGGTGCGCACCCCTTTTCACGATCATAGTGTATGTGTGTGTGTGTCAGTGTCCCATTGGGATATATAGGCTAACATATCTAAAATGTTAGTTGCAATAGATTATTATGCAGTTTTTAACTAATGGGAATATTGTTTAGCTGATTTTGGTTTATTTTGGTGCACATTAATTGATCAATTACTTATTTTGATGTGCTATACTTTTTCTGCCAACCTTCCGCAGCCCCCCTAGCATCCCTTCGCAGCCCCCCAGGGGGGGCCCGGCCCCCACTTTGAAAACCACTACTCTGTCCAGGCAAAATGCAACATGATATCTCCCCTAGACACATAATTGTTTTCCATGATGGACACACAAAAATGCTTTCTCTATATTCCCACAACTCTATGTTTCCACAGTCTTGTACTTTCTAGGGATTTCAAATATTTTTTTTCTTTTAGAGACAAAGAAGCTCCCACACACTCTTCACATTTGCAGAGTTTTTACTTGCGACGTTTCGGTCTGTGACCTTTCCTGGCATTGCTTGAGAAAGGTCATAGACCGAAACGTTGCAAGTAAAAACTGCAAATGTGAACAGTGTGAGGGAGCTTCTTTGTCTCTACGTTGGTGACCCAGTGGATCCACTCCTACGCACCTGGCAAAAGGAGGCGTGTAAGAATCCTAAAAATAGTAAATATTTTTCTCTCAAAAAACATTTCTTACTGACAGGTTAGGGATTGTTTTGGTCTGGGCACATCTTAAATTGCTCTAGCATTCTTTTATTAGAATTTGGTATCTATTTTCTAATTATAGACTTAACACAGCGCTGTGAGAATATAGAAAGCACTTCCGTGAGTCAATCACGGAAAACAATTCTGTGTCCAGGGGTACAGAATTTTGGCAAAATCCATAAAACTGACACGGATTTTGTGTCCCAAACATGTGTCCATTTCACAGAATTCTGAGAGATCAGGCTGCGAAATGTTGTGGTGAGGGGGTGTGGGTTGAAAACCATCCTTGACTCATTAGGCATTAGGTATGCGCATGTGCATGCCCACTGCCTAGCAAAAATCTTACTGCGTCGTCACGAACGAGCCTAATGAGTTTTTTTGCCAGGCAGTGGGCATGCGCACTTTGCCAGTTTGATGCATTCTGGTTAAATTCTAACCAGAATGCATCAAACTGGCAAAGTGCGCATGCCCACTGCCTGGCAAAAATCTTACTGCGTCGTCACGAACAAGCCTATTAGCTGACATGCCTGGAACCAGGGCTGTGACAAACATTTCAGTCATCTAACGTGAGCTACAGTATTTTGACTGCAACAGGTAATATGCTGAATTAATATCTCAAAGAGGGCTGCAACGGAGGCAGGAGGATTGATAGGGAGGTCCAGGTCACAATCAACAGTCCACCGGGCAAATGCCCTATGGCCAATCCAGCCATGCCTGAAGCCCATATTATGGACTCGAGGTTGTTGGCATGTCACAATCGTGACCTGTTGTTATTTTTTCCCCCCTTTTAATTCCACAGGAATGTGTAAATCCCAGGAGGGTGGGCCTCTCGAGTTTCTCAATTCTGAAACGTAAAGTAAAATAAAGTAAAGGCGGCGTCACTCAAAGCTGTTTTGGAGGTAGGCACGTTTTAACCCTTCTGATGACCACGGGTCTTTAGAACGAAACAGCGTGTCGGAGCAAATCTAGGGGATTTGATGGAATAGCCTAACTGTGGAATGAGGCAAGGTGGGCCACACATGTTTAACAGCATGGATGGTTAATTGGCAGTGAGTGTACCGCATGGATCATATGGCCTCATTAGGCCTACAGCAGGGGTCCCCAAACTAAGGCCCCGGGGGCCGGATGCGGCCCGCCAGGCCCCTTTGACCGGCCCTCCACCTCTCTGCATCTCACCATTTGAACTGGCCCAAAGAAGCAATCCTCACAGAAAAAAATATATATATATATATCAACAGCCCTTCCTACAGTTTAATTTTCACTAACTTAGTGTGAATCACCAGAAGTTTCTTGTCTTGATAGTTTCTCATCTCACTGTAATATAAACAGGCCTACCATTTCTATTGTATCACTTCTAAACTGGCAATCACCATGTTTCTAACCTTTCCTTGCTATTTTCACATGGTTTTTGGAAATTAAATGGAATACCTCTGGTATTTCAAATTGAAAAACATGTGAAGTACTCACTCACTTCTTTTGCAAATCACTTGTAATGATGAGCTAATTTGTGCTAGAAATTATGGCTATAACAGGCAGTGGCCTAGTATACAGCCCACATAATTGATCCTGGCCCCTGATCACAGTCAGGAACGATAATGTGCCCCCCTGAGAAAAAAAAGTTTAGGGACCCCTGGCCTACAGCTTTGCTACAGCTTTCACCTGCTCATGAGCAGCATCTGCTTGCGAGATGATTGGATCAGTGACTGTGTACGGTAGCTCAGTAGGCAATTGGCTCTGTTTGCTGGAAAGGTGAGAGATGTGCAAACACATGCCGTATTGGCGTTGCAAATCGCCACCGTTCATTTCTATGGACGTGTTTTGTCTTGTGTAGAGTGTCTCTGGTTTTGCCCACAGTGTAAACCAGAGATTCTTTAAGTATATAGAGATATGCCAACGTAATAGGTTTCTATGGGCACCTAATGTGACCAGGTTCCGGTCTGCCTAAAGGGGCGTGTCATAATGCTCCTAGCATTGAATAGAACAGTCCCTAGGTCTGCCTAAAGGGGGATTTCCCCCCCAATAATAGAACCAGGAAACAATGGGCCAATGGAACCTCTCTCTCTACTCTCTCTGGTGTAAACTGGGCTGTTGTGCATGTGTGTGTTTTCTTAGATATGATACAACAACAATATGAATGTGCTAGCCTGTATTATTGATGAAGCCAACTTCAACTTCAACTTCAACTTTTCAACTTTATTGTCCCCAGAAGGGGCGATTAGGTGTGCAGCAAGACATAAGCACATATAGACAGCAACAACATATACCACAGGACCACATATACCACAGCCAATGCACTTTGTGGTGTCTTTCTCAGCAGGCTAAGTACTGTTACTGTTGGCATGGAGACGGTATACTGTACATAATTCATTGGATTAGTCAGCCTGTTACTTTACTTTTAATCTTTCTTGATTCATCAGTGTGTTGTGTTGTATCACACACTACAGTATCTGTAATAGGTCAAGGATCGATGCACAGCTTCAAGGTGCTGGTAAACGCAGGATCAACAATTTAAAAGAAAAAAAGTTTACGGCACACTTGTCAGACTTTGAATATAGTTCACTCCGAATAAAGGAACAGAGTGAACTAGTGTCTGTATTGATGGACACGGGGCACAACGCCGATGTAATGTCCGTATGCAATAGCAAGATGCAGGACTAGAGCGAGATTCACCTGCACAGGTGACACATCACTTAAAAAATGGTTATAATTGGCGTAAATCTTGCAAAAACACACCGTGTCTCCACTTTTAAAAACTCACTAAAAATGGTTATAATTGGTGTAAAATCTTGCAAAAACACACCGACTCCACTTTTAAAAACACACTCAAAAATGGTTATAATTGGTGTAAAATCTTGCAAAAACATACCAACATATGGTAAACATACCAACAAAACACATTCAAAAAATCAATTTCACACAGTTCACATTCCCCCCTTTAACCTTCTCATAAGCTCAACTCCGCTCAGTGTTGCCAGATTGGGCTGTTTCCCCGCCCAATTGGACTGCTTAGGATGGCAGTGTGCGGGTATAAATGGCATTTAGCAGAACAACTCGCCCAATTTTTGCCATAGAAATCATTAAAATGGGGCGGGATATTGTGCTTCTAGGCGGGTTTTGAGCCTTTTTTGGGCTGGAAATCATCAGCCTCATCTGGCAACCCTGACTCTGCTAAGCTCACTTGGCTAAGGAATGTGGGAACTCCAGATGATCCGCCATCCTTCCATCCTCCACTACATCTTCCATTCTCTTGTTTTCTTTTCTTTTTCTTTTTCTTTTTTTGGGACCAAGAAAAGGAATGTGTCCAAAAAGAAGTGTTTATATGAACTTTGGTGAGGAAGGGAGGGAAGAGGAAGGCTTTTGGGGCACGAGGAGGTCTTTGGAGTCAGGAGGTGTCAAGGGAGTCAGTAGGGATGAACATCCTGCCACTGATAAGGATCTCGTATGGCATCCTGGTCTGTGTGCGTGCGCACGTGCGTGCATGCGTTAGTATAAGAATCATGCAGTGCTTGTGTGTGTACGTGCACCGTGCGTGCAAATAAGTATATGGTGTGTGGCCCAACCGTGGACTGTCAGGGTTCGGTTCCGGCTCGGGTCCTTTGCCGATCCTTCCCCGTCTTTTTCCCCACTTGCTTCCTTCACTGTACTATCGCAAAAAAAGTATATTGTGTGTCCTGCCTGCAGTCGACCTATAGAGAGGGAGGGAGGGAGGACCGATCAGATTATACACCCAGAGATCCCTCAGTGCAGCAGGAAAGATTGGGAAATTAGATTTGTCTACTGTGCAGTATATGCATGAGTGAGTGAGCGAGTGTGCGTGTGCGGGTGTACAGTATCTATATGCTAGACCAGTGGTTCCCAACCTATGGGTCAGGACCCAACCTACAGGTAGCCTATGAGTCGCCAAAGATCAACAGAGGGTCGCCAAGCCTTCTTGATTTTAAGGGGTTTAATTTTAAATAGGCCACCTTTCAGTAGCCGATGTTGAATAAATGTAGATGACAAAGCATTTATTTAAATAATGTATGCATAGAATCAACAAAATGTAAATGTAAACATTTATTCTATATTTGACCAAAGACGAATAAAGGAATAAAATAACTAAAACATGGGTCCCTGAAGAAATTGGTTGGGAACCACTGTGCTAGACCGTGTGTGTGTTGGAGACTGCTGATAGCATAAAATATTACAAACCATTGCTTCATGTCGATGTAAAGTGCCCCACATAACTTAAGTGCACTCAGAAGCATCCGCTGATCTGGTTGAACATAATTAAATGTACTGTGTTGAGCACTTGAGTTGATGCAGTTTGTGAGGCTCAAGTCGATGCAGATGCATGTTATGCTGAAGTTTTCTTGACGCCATATATTTGTTAGGGGGCGGGGCAGTGGCAGTTCAATGGTTAGGGAGTTGGTCTTCGGCACTTGAGGGCTGTGGGTTCAAAGGTCAAAGTGCAGCAGTAGAAAGAATGTGGATTAATGTGACAATCCCAAAGCTTTGTCTTTCTTCTTCATATTTCTGTTATCTTGGTAAATTAAAAAAATGTTTTGTTTTTTTGCAACTTCTTTGGCTGTTAAAGAAAAGTGAATGTTCTCTACTCCTTAGCTTGCGATTCCTTTAGCAGCATTGCTCGAGGGACTGTGGCCTTCACTTAAATAGCTCTAAAGTCGCTTTAGGTGAAGAACATCAGCTAAGTGTAACGCAATGTTCTCATAAGAGAAACTCGAGGGACTTTTTCAGATGTTTTACATTCAGCCGAATGCTGATTGCCTTGGTCTACATTTGAACGCAGTCAGATGAACTCAAGTCAGGAATCATTCTGGCTCTGTCTTAACTCAGAAATGACTTCATACAGCATTTTATATGCAATACAGATCACTCTGAGAATATAGAAATATGTACTGGTCATTAGCTGCAGTTCCAGTTTGGCCTCTAGAGGGCTCTATCCATCCTACTTGTGAATGACTTCATTGTTTTTGAGTGTCTTCATGAGTGTCATGTCTTTCCTGTGTTCCTCCTCTAGGTGGCAGTGCTGAGGTCGCCATCACAGAACCACTGTTCAGATGTACTGGTCTTCCAAACACAGCCATACTCTCTAGTCCGGTAAGTCAAGTTCAGTTGATTTATTTGACCCTACGGGAGAGTTTCTGTTGTAGCAGGTATTTAACAACAACAACAATACAACTACACAGTGGAGATGCAGGGTCAGGTAGACACCTGGGTGCATTCTAATATGCAGGCTCCCGTCCTCCTTTGCTCCCTTGCATGCTTGTGGCCTCGTGATGAAGTCACTGACGAGAGAAGTGTGTACTTCAATATCATTTTCATATCTTCATGCCATTTCCTCATTTGCAATCGGAACGGTGAATGAAGAACAGTCCCCCAAAAGTGGTTGTGGCTGGCTAGGTTGACAGCAGGGAAACTTAATTGTTTTCTCCACGGAGGCGGGGTGTCAGCGAAACGCGAAGCCACAAGCACAGGCCGAGGAGGGGAATCGGCATTTTGGAATTCACCCATGGCAGTGGAAAATCTCCTTAAAGAAGCAGTCTGTGCATAAAAATACAATATGACATTACAAGTTGCGGGAGTGTGCGGGAGCTTTCTTGTCTTTAACGTTGGTGACCCAGGGGTTCCACTCCTACTCACCTGTCCGCAGGAGGTGTGCAAGAATTATACACAAACAGAACTTCCTCTGCGTTACCTAGCCTGACCCAACTGATTAAACTGTCTTCTAAAGCGTGTTCTTAAAGTGATACTGTCCCATTTTTGGAAATAAGCTTATTTTACACCTCCCCTTGAGTTATATAATAGGGTTTTACCGTTTTCCTACACTTTCAACCGTTCTCTGGGTATGGCAGTGCACATTTTACCCCCAAGCTAGCACTTAACATTGAGTCCTATGAGACCAGTTAAGCTGGCGGCTAACTGGTCTCATAGGACTCAATGTTAAGTGCTAGCTTGGGGGTAAAATGTGCACTGCCATACCCAGAGAACGGTTGAAAGTGTAGGAAAACGGTAAAACCCTATTATATAACTCAAGGGGAGGTGTAAAATAAGCTTTTTTTCCAAAAATGGGACAGTATCACTTTAATTTAGCTGTTTTCATGACTTCATTGAGTTTCGCAATACTGTTGTTCTCCGTGAGCCCTTGTACAGTATGCTGGGTTGAGGAAGCACTAATTTCCATTCATGGGTGTTGACTCCTGAACAGGCAAAGGGTGTTATGCTTAGCAAGAGCTTAGTCACGTGTGCATTGCAACCTGTATGCTTTCACTGTAAGCCGTTTCAGGAGAACAATCCCTTGAGATGAGGAATGCATGACATCAGTTAATGAGTCAGAGGAAATGACGAGGAATAATTTAGCCATTTTTGTTACCAGTGTTTCATTAGCATTTTAACTTTGCGACCTCATTAGAACTATGGCCTATCTAAAAGGCAGGTACCAAAATTGATTCATAATTGAGTTTAACATCATGATGAGTTGTATGAGAAATGAACAATGGTATTTTTTTAGAACAAGGTATATCATGGGTAAGCAGTTGGGGCGTCAGACTTGTAGCCCAAAGGTTGTGGGTTCGACTCCTGACCCGCCAGGTTAGTGGGGGGAGTAATTAACCAGTGCTCTCCCCCATCCTCCTCCATGACTGAGGTACACTGAGCATGGTCCCACAGTCCCGCCGCCCTACTCCCTTTCGGGGCGCCATTGTGGGCTGCCCCCTCACATGCGTGAGGCATGAATGCAATTCTGTTGTGTGCACTTGTGTGCTGTGGAGTGCTGTGTCACAATGACAATGGGAGTTGGGGTTTCCCAGTTGGGCTTTTGCTTTCATAGTTATATTCCTACTGGGCTTCAGTCTCTCTCATGTCTAAGCTTGTGTCATTGGTTTGTCAGTGTCAGTCTCATTGTTGGACTGTGGACACTGTACGTTCTACGCAGAAAACAACAAGCCCAGTATTGAAGCAGCTTCTTTGCTTCCTTCCTATTTACAATACATAGAGTATATACGGAAACACTTCTGAACAAGATGTTTGTGAAACAAGTAGGTGTGTTTTGAAACGCAACGTGTGCTGGGATTTAGGTAGAGAGGCCAGGCCAGTGGTGTTTAATGTGCTACGCTACAAAGAACTCAAATCCTTTAATGACATACTGTACAGTACGCGACCCTAGTTGGCTTTGGTCGAGGAAAAACAAAGTGTAATTTTAGAAAAAGGACTGAGGAATGTCTTCATCCTCTTCATCCCGCCGTGGCGTGGGTATAGGGGGCTGAGTGTTTTGGTCACTTTGGGCCCCTGTGCTGGATATGTGTTTACCAGTGATGTAATCGACTACTTATGATCACTTAAACCCCTTTCCCCTTCGGCCTAGTTGGACTAGTGCTCACACACCCTAGCTCACAAACACGCACACGTGCAACCGTGTGGGACGTGCGGTGAGGTTTGTCGCTAGTGAGGCAATGACTTTTTAAAAATCAGATTTTCAAATACATGCACAAAAATATTTTCCAAATAAGCCTGCCGATAAGTTTCATGTCCCATAGCAGCTCTTAACATAAAGTATTGCATCTTTGGCCCATGAAGAATGAAAAGTAAAATGGCATTTCAGTACCCTACCTCCATGCAATCACTCATACCAACACACAAGCGGTCATACCAACTTAACTCCTCCCTGTCATAATACCATGAGGACTTGTTTCCTCTGGTTGTGTGGGGACAGAAAATGTGGCCATCTGTTGGATGTGTAGTTGCATTTCTCTTTGTTTACGTTCGTTCATTCGTTCATTCATTCATTCATTCCCCCTGCATAACATAATGACTTGCTTTTCCTGAGTTGGTGTGAGGACCAAATATTATAATTCTGTGTGTCAATCTTATATATGTGTATGTGTATTTGTCTTTGTTTATAAGTCCATTTTTTTAATCAATTTGTCTTTCTTCCACAACATAATAAGTTTCCCCTCAGGTTGTGCGAGGGACTGAATATTACAATGCTGTGTGTCCATCTTGTGTACGTGTATTTGTATTTGTCTGTGTATACCACTTGTCTCCTGCCCACACCATAACAATTTCTGTTTCCCCTCAGGTTGTGTGAGGACCGAATATTACAATTTGGTGTGTCCATCTTATGTACTTGTATTTGTCTTTGTTTATAAGTCCATTTTCTTTTAAACCATTTATCTCCTTCTGCCACAACATAATAATTTATGATTCCCTTCAGGTTATGCGAGGACTGAATATAACAATTCTGTGTGTCCATCTTGTGTAGGCCTACGTGTATTTCCACTTGTCCTGCCATAACATAATTTATGTTTCCCCTCAGGTTGTGCGCGGACTGAATATTACAATGCTCTGTGTCCATCTTGTGTACGTGCATTTGTCTTTGTCCTGCCATAACATAATTTATGTTTCCCCTCAGGTTGTGCGAGGACTGCATACTACAATGCTGTGTGTCCATCTTGTGTACAAGTATTTGTATTTGTCTGTGTATACCACTTGTCTCCTGCCCGCACCATGACAATGTTGCGTTTCCCTTCAGGTTATGTGAGGACTGCATAGGTCAACACGCATCTGTTCTGTCGGAGCAGCTGCCCTGGTTGCCATGGAAGCTGAGAGAGGGGATTCAGAAGAGGATCTCCTTCCACAGCGTAAACACGCACCGACGACCGGAGACAGAGGCGCTCACACACTCCTAAACACACTCTTGGTTTTGAGAGTCCACTGCCTTCCTTGGGCACAACATTACAGCACTTTAGTTTACCTCAAAAAAGTCTTCATGCCAAGTCTTTTTTTGTTTGTTTCCTGTGTTTTATTTGTCTAAATTTTAAGCCATGTTTGTGTCTTTTTTCTGTTGTATGTTTTAAAGGAACAATTGTTTAATGTTTAACATGTGTGGTGTAGGCTGAAATATGTTTATGTAAAATATGTGTATATGTTTGTATTGAGCTGCCTTTCGGAAAACACTGCCGATTTGTTTTAACCCACAGTTTAATTGTATTTTTGACACTAGGCATTTAAATAAAGTTATTTTCTGTATAAATTGGGTTCTTGTTTTTTAATTATTGTTATTATTATAGTTTTATTTTATTACGTCACCATACTGAGGAGTCTAAATGCCTGCCTCTGACAGTACCAGGCCATTGATTGCTTGTTCCCAGGGCCGCTGACAGCATTGGCTAGGCCCAGGACAAAGACATTTGACAGGGCCCCCCCCACCCAATACACACAATGTAATGAGGAACAACCAGTGGTGTGTAGTCTACGTAGAACGCAGGTATACGCAGTATACCCACTTCAAAATTTCAGGGATTTCAGTATACCCACTTAAAATGGATTGATCCATTATTTAGAATAGCACAAATAAATAGAGTATACCCACTTCAAAAAAATGCCCAAATATAAAGTATACCCACCACAAAAAAAGTAGACTACACCACTGGGGACAATTGACCGCTTGGTCACCCACTGTCGGCTTCCCTGCTTGTTCCCATGTTGTGCTGGGTGTCATCTAGTAAGGTGACCACATTAGCGGCAATATCAGGAGGCCACAAGCACAAGGGAGGATGGGAATTTGGATAATGGAATAGGCCCAATATGTGCGGAAACGGCAGTCGTGTTAACGATGTGCACCTGCATTCGGAACTGATCCCCACTTTGCTCCCATAGACAATGGCTACGTTTACATAATGGTTTAAATTCCGAATGAATAATTCCATATTTTTTTTTTCCCGTTGAGTTTACATTGCGCTTTCATTTAATTAAGAATACATTTAATTTCGATTCGGGAGGTGTTTTACATGTTGTTTTCAAAGCTGAATTAAGTTTTAAATTAAATGTCTCATGGCTCTGTCCATTGTCTGTCATTTTGGGGTGTAACTTCCTTCAAAGGGCCTTCTGAATTCTGCCTTACAATAAGGCAATATACACTCACCGGCCACTTTATTAGGAACACCTGCTACAACTGTTCATTGAGGCAAATTTCTGGGGTCCCTTTCTCGATTCTTGTCGTTGCAAACCGTCTTAAGACCGTCTTAAGACCGTCTCACCATTCCCTTGGATTTAGTGGTGAGCGTCGCTGTCGAGAGAGTTGAGTCGCTCTTACGAAGGACGTTGCTACCGTCGATAGCAAAGACGCTTTCGAGATACGGGGTCCTGATCAGCCAATCACATGGTGGCAAATCGATGCATTTATGCATGTAGACATGGTTGAGATCTCATGCAGTTCAAACAGAGCATGATAATGGGGAAGAAAGGCTATTTAAATGACTTTGAACATAGCATGGCTGTTAGTGCCGATGGGGCTTGATTTGAGTATTTCAGAGAAGACTGATCTAGTGGAATATTCACACACAATCATCTCTAGGGTTTACAAAGAATGGTACGAAAAATAATACAGTGAGTGCCGGTTCTGTGGGAAAAAAATGCCTTGTTGATGGCAGAGGTCAGAGGACAATGGCCAGACTGGTTTGAGCTGATACAAAGGCAACATCAAATAACCAATAATAATGTGTCAAAATAGGCCTACGTTACGTCACTATGCAGTATCTTGTCATTGTCGTTAGAGCAGGGGGAAAAGTTCAGGCTCAGGATTTTTTTTTCACTATCACCCCTGAATAACTCATTACAACCGAGGTATGCATAAGAAAATCTCTGATTACACAGCACATCAAATCTTGAGGCAAATGGGCTACAGCAGCAGAAAACCACATTTGGTGCCACTCCTGTCAGCTAACAACAGGAAAATGAGAATTTACACAGGCTTACCATGAACGACACTAGAAGATCGAAAAAATGTTGCATGGTCTGATGATATCTACTGTAACACTCCAATTGAATGGTCAGAATTTGGCATCAACAACATGAAAACATGGATCGACCCTGCCTTACATCAACGTTTCAGGCTGTAGATATAGGCAGTATTGGCATAAGGATATTTTCTTAGCACAATTTGGGCCAATTAGTACTGTACCAATTTATCTCTGTTGGAATGCCACAGCCTACTCGAGTATTGTTGCAGGCAATTCAGGCAGTTCTGAAGGCAAAAGTGGGTCCAACCCAGAGAGGTGTTCCTAATAAAGTGGTCGGTGAGTGTACATGAGGTCAATAACATTGTCAACAAGTGAGTTGAACAATTGAAGCCTACAGTGACAAAAATCAAAGAAAAAAAGTCAAAATAAATTAATGATGTAAGAACACTGGTAAATATTACAAAGTTGATACACCAGTTATTCCACTGTACCTTTTTTTTTTTTTTAACAAACTTTCTTTGATTTCTAGTTCACACACTTCCTGCTTACTTTATCATTGTAAGAAAAATGCACCAGAAAAGCATCGACTTATTACACTCCAACTCATCTGACTGGGCAGCATAACGAATGGAGGCAAAGGACAGCACTCTTCAGATTTTAACGCCATTACAAACTCAGGGTTGATAGTGAAAAAAAATCCTGAGCCTGAACTTTTCCCCCTACTCTAACAACCACGACAAGATACTGCATAGTGACGTAACGTAGGCCTATTTTGACACATTATTCAAAAATGTAATAGCCTGTGTATGACCATTATTCAAGCCTGATAGTAGAAGAAAACCCTGAACCTGTAACGCTTTCTGAAATAAGAATAACCTAATGGATAGTTATTATCAATGTTTTTATTTTTGCTAATTCTGTCAAGCCTGAAATCAGGCATGGAGCCTGAATACTATCAGCCCTGCAAGCTGAAGAAGGGCTCTGCACAAAACGTTTGTGAGTGAATAAACAAAGGAAAAAATCTGAAGAGTGCTGTACTTCGCCTCCTTCATTCGTTCATGTTTTATGTGAGATTCAGCACCCAGTTAAGAACTGTTACAATATTTAGGCGACAGTGTGAGCGTGTCTTCTCCACTTTTGGGCAGCATAACGACCATAAAGAGGTATGCTTCTGTGTTTCTGAAGGACAGGATATGGACCAAATGCCACTAGTGCCTTCCCGTGACTCAAATACACCACAATGATGAGTAGTTTGACTTGCACCTAGTATGTAAAACAGAAACAAGACCAGAGGCAAGGCAACGTGTTCATGTCATTGCACCATTTTATTTGTCAATATAATGAAGAATTGGAATGCTTTGTTTAAAAAACAACAACAAATAACCGTGGAATGAAAAGTCATTGGTTACACTATACAGCATATTTGTTATATTTTTTGGAGTTTCTATAAAATACCATTTCTGCCTCTTAAGACTTGACAGCCTGACCCTCCATCCATAGCCGTCTTTTGAAGGAAGGAAGGCCAGCGTGAAATAACATTGCACTTTGTAGCAAGGACTCAATTACTTTTTTTCATAGAAAACCGCCTTGATTTCTTTAAACATAGTTATTTGTTGACATTAATATCTATTTATTCATCTATTTTTTTCCCCGATCGTTCCTTAAAAGTGCATGATCATATGTGTGGCTGTGGAGGCTGTGTCTTCCATAGACGTATACACACGTGTATATACAGTATACATGTATATATAGTATGTCTATGGTGTCTGCCGCGTTCAGCTAAGACTTCAATGGGGGCTGGATTGATGGATCGTCCAGTGTACCTACCAAGTGTCCCCAAACACCAGGAAGTGGTAGACAAAACTACATTACCCAGAGTACACTGCAGCCCAATAACGACCCTCCTTCCCTTGCTGATGCCTGTCCATAGATAGAGAACACTAGGTGCCCCATTGACCACACAAGTGTATTGGAATGAATGGCTCAAGATATTCTCCGCCATGCTTAGCCAGTATAATGCTGCCATCTACCAGTGACAAGGCGATATGTACATTATCCTGTAGGTGGTGGTGGTAGGTAAAACAACATCTATGAAAAACACAGGGTACTGGACCAAGATGGTGGCGCCCAAGGCTACGGCAAATTGCTGAACCATGTGCCATGTAAGCCTTCTATATCTATGGTGCCTGTTAGCCCAGCGAGGTTGAATCAAAGAATCTTCTATTAGAGAAAGATAATGCAAGGAACGCCCACCCAATGCAAAGGAGTGTCCTCAAGTTGGGTCTTCTAATGGGGCGTTGTCCCCTTCTTCGTCTTTTTCTCTTTCTGTGGTGTTTGGAGGCAGCGTGCACAAGATGTGCGCTACCGCCATCTACAGCGATAAGGGAACTCTATTTACTCTCAACATAAGCTCTCCAAAGGTCTCTTAACTGAAGGTCTCCTAAAGGGGCGTTCACCTGACGTCACATGGATCCAGGAACAGAATGGGCTTGAAGTATCTTACTCTAATAGAAGACTCTTTGGTAGAATGCAGGGGAGCAAAGATTCACATTGTGCTCGAATACAGAAATACCGGCCATGCGTTCGTTATAAAGGGAGTACAAGAGAGCAAACGAGTGGCGCTAAACAAGAAGGGCCATGTAAGCTTGCGATGAGCATAGGTGCGTGTAGAGTATGAAGCAAAATGAATGTATTTTTAAAAAAACTAACACAAAATGATGGATATTGAAATAAGGCAATCGTTTATAGAAATGATGTTGGCCCTTGAGATTGAGATCGGCTAGGACTTCAGCCAAAGCTCTTATGCAACTTGTTTTGTTTGATATTTTTTTTTGTTTTTTGTTTTGTTTTCCCCCCCTGCTAATATGACCCATTACAAACTGGGGGAAAAAGAAGAGAAAAACTTCAAAACAGAATAACAAAAATTTGAAATCAAGTTGCAAAAAAAAGAAAGAAAATTAAGTATTTCAAAAGCAGCGCAAGGACACTTGAGTTGTCGTGGCAACTCCTTTACACACACCTGCTTGTTTATTTGTTTTTTTGTTTGTATCTTTTATTTACCCAATTCTTCCCACCAAGCCCTTTTAAAAATCCATCTCCTGTATCTCTGGCAACCCTCGTCTCTCCTCCCATCAAACCAAAGACACTCCTCTTTTCTCTTCCTTACTTTCTTCCTTTCGCCCCACCCAACACCACCTCCCCTTTTTCCTCAATAATCCACCTCCACTCCTGTGTGTGTGTGTGTGTGTGTGTGTACAGGGTGTATCAAAAATGTATACACACTTTAAATCATTGTAAATTGAAAAATGTGAATACATGTTTTGTGGACGCCCTGGAT
>NC_085873.1:35977149-35979649 GCF_034702125.1 Engraulis encrasicolus | reverse complement strand
GAAAACAAAAGTTTGTGCATGCGCGTGTCTGTGAGTGACTGTGTGTGTGTGTGTGTGTGTGTGTGTGTGTGTGTGTGTGTGTGTGTGTGTGTGTGTGTGTGTGTGTGTGTGTGTATGTGTGTGTGTGTGTGAGAAAGAGTGAGTGAGAGGGAGATCAAAACAGAATAATAGCTCAAAAGATGAATAAAGAAATAAAAGCATGCCAAAAACATGAGCTCAAAACTTGTTCCAGAATAGAAACTACCATAGCCGAGCGAACATGGGGATTCTGCGATACAAGGGAGAGGGAGAGCCTGGGAAACGTCTTAAATCACCAGTTTGGCCTGGGGGTATGGGAAGGGGAGGGGTTGGCGAACAACAGCGTAACGTTACCCAATAGGCATGCACTCCAATCCTTCACTGTCTGACTGGTGCTGTTAGCATTTAAGAAACACTGGAGCTATCACTTAACATTTTCAGGGGTGATAGTGAAAAAAAAAATCCCCTTTTTCCCCTGCTCTAACGACGACGACAAGATACTGCATAGTGACGTAACGTAGGCCTATTTTGACACATTATGCAAACATTTAATAGCCTGTGTATGACCATTATTCAAGCCTGATAGTAGCAGAAAACCCTGAACCTGTAAAACTTTCTGAGATAAGAATAACCAAATGGCTAATTATTATCAATGTTTTTATTTTTTGCTAACTCTGTCGAGCCTGAAATCAGGCATGGAGCCTGAATACTATCAGCACTGCATTTTTTGAGCGTATCTACAGTATATGGAATGTTAACACCTTAGTGCAGAGCCTATGTTATAACCTTACTGTCACCAAAATGGTAATGGCTATGTCTTAATCTGTTACATAAGGCTCTTGGTAATGTCATAGCAATGTTGTTATGATGTAGTTGAGTATTTTCAGCAAATAGTGAATAGGCCCGCCGTGACCCCATCTGCACTAAGTGACTACGTCATCATCAAGGTCATAATACTGTAAGTGAAAGTGAAAGCCCATTGGGAAACTCCAACTCCCATTGTCATTGTGACTCAGCACTCCACAGCACACAAGTGAACACTGCACACAACGAAATTGCATTCATGCCTCACCCGTGCAAGGGGACAGCCCTCAATGGCGCCCCAAGGGAGCAGTGCGGCAGGATGGTACCATGCTCAGGGTATCTCAGTCATGGAGGAGAATGTGGGAGAGCACTTGTTGATTACTCCCCCCACCACCAATCTGGTGGGTCGGGAGTTGAACCGGCAACCTTTGGGCTACAAGTCTGACGCCTCAACCGCTTACCCATGACTGCCCCCCTTACAGCACAACCCCTGTACATAAAGCACTTAAACTTAACATCAATGTATGTACTAGGGCTGTAACGATATTGTATCGAACCGAGAGATTGTGATACACAGAGTCACGATACTGTATCGTGATACAAGGAGGCAGTATCGTGATACGCCCTTTCAAAGTTTTGATACCCATTAGTCCAGAAAACAACCTTATGATTTGATGAACTTCAATTGAGATACATTTCAGAAATCGTGGGGTGTATCGAACCGTATGTCAAAAATCGCGATACGAACCGAATCCTGAGTTAAGTGTATCGTTACAGCCCTAGTATGTGCAGTACTCACACTACCATGACTACCATTATTAACCCTATTAGACCAGTCGTTTTCAAAGTGGGGGCTGGGGACCCCTGGGGGGCCGCGAGGAGGTGCTAGGGGGGCCGCGGCAGGATGGCAGGAAAAATACAGCAAAACAAAAAATAAATAATTGAATAAACTGAATAACATGCAACAAAATAAAACAAAAATAAGCTAAACAATATTCCTATTCCTATTGATATTATTTTATATCCTAGTGGGACACTGCCTCAGGCCCTCCACTATGGTTGTGAAAGGGGGTCCACAGAAAAGACAGTGTGGCACGACCCATGTAACGGGGGTCTTGGCTGGAATGCACCGGTATATGGGGGGCCTTGTCATGGTAAAGTATGGGAACCCCTGTATTAGACACAGGTACATTCTACCAGCAGTAAACAATTTGTGCTGCGAAATAAGGCTCAGCTGGGCTGGGATATTAAGTGAGCTTTGTATTCAACCTGCTCCCGAACCAAAATGCAGAAGAACCAATCAGGATCACAGAATTTTTAGAGATGTGATGTCATCAAAATGTAAACGCAGTGGAGAAGGGGAAAACTAAGTGAAACGCCACATTTTTGTCAGCAGCAATGGCCAGTCACATGGACTCACCCGTTAACATTGATTTTGTCATTTCAACTGTATTTTCGAATCTGTGAATGCTCATTAAAAATGTCCGACAAGTGTTTCCCCGAGCACGTGCAAAGCCTATGGCTTAGCTCCAGATCCATGTTGGTAGAGCAAGGTGGAACCCATCCATCTGTCGAGCGTCAGGTTGCCCTGGTGTTGCTTTAAACTTAAAACTCACATTGCTGATCTGGGGTAGCCTGATTATCATCGACCGTCAAATCTCTTCGAGACTTGGTCTGA
>NC_085873.1:35967149-35972149 GCF_034702125.1 Engraulis encrasicolus | reverse complement strand
CAAGCCTAATGGTTCAGCTGTTATTGTTAAAGTTTAAAAAAAACGAACTTTAACATGAGGCAGCTAGCAATGCATTGTAGAACTAATGCATTTAAATGGCAGCTATCACTGCAGCAGCGGTTAGCGTGCTAACGTTAGCGAAATCGCTAAATCACATTTTAAACAGTGAACAGTCATCTAAGTTACTAACACCCAGCCAGATATCGTGAATGATATTATCTCACCTGGACACAGTAACATACAGTAAGGCTGGCGCAAATGTAAAGCAACCAGTAGCACATAGATTTAGCACATTTCTGTTGACAGACACCAGCATTGGCATGAATGACTTGGGCTGTTAGCTTGCTAACTTGCTTTTCACACACCACTGTACATTAAATTGTGGAGACCAGAATCGAAATCACATACAGTTTAAAACAATAGTTCACTACACTAACTATACATTTTACACTTAAAGCTTAAATGAAATTGTGCTTCTGTTCTACAACCACATTCTTTTGCTACTACGAGAGACAGTCTTGTGGATGTTCAAAACGTTGTCTATTACTGCCATCTGCAGGACGGAATGCGGTAGAGCGGTATGGACAAAATCCATATCTTGGTGGAAAAAATACCTTGCACGATAGTATACCGTCCATACCGCGCACTCCTACACTGCGGCATCCTATTTTGGTATTGGTAAAGGCTCTGTTATCAAGACCCTAAAAGCTGGATATCACTTGACATCAATTGGTAATGTGCTGGCACCATTCCAACAACTTTCCAGTGAGGCCACTAACTGTGTGTCGGCATGTTATGGCATTCCAGACAGTATCAGCATGTCACATACAAGGTTGGTGGTATGGGGAAAAAAGAATGGGAAAGGTCATTTATCTTCACCTAACCTGGCTGCTCTTCCACCAACAACAGAGGCATTTCTTGAGAATGTGAAAAGGGCTCATTTTCAAGCAATATTGTGGAGGACATTGGTTCACACTCCACCTGAACTATCTCCTGAAGCATTTGGATGGAAGAAAGACCCATGCAACAAAGCACTGATACCAATAAGTGTTCCAGAAAATGTCAAAGTGGCACCAGACTACATTTTACAGATGATCAGATGTGGTTGCAAGAGTAAAAGCCCCTGCAATTCTAAGAAATGTAGCTGTGCTGTAAACAGTGTGCCTTGCACCATTTTCTGTGCATGTTTTCGGCTGGGATGCTGCACGTGTGTGTGTGTGTGTGTGTGTGTGTGTGTGTGTGTGTGTGTGTGTGTGTGTGTGTGTGTGTGTGCGTGTGCGTGTAGTGTATATAATGTAGGCTATAGGTGTTTTAGGTGTTAGGACTCTGTATGTTGTATAGGTGTAGACAGGTCTTTCTGTGCAAATTTAAATGCATGTACATGTCATATTTGATGGCTTCATGGACTTTTAAGTGATAATTTAATACCAGTCAGGATACACTGGATTGACTTAATTTTCTCAACAGTATATATAATGTATAGCTGTTTTCCTATGTTTAGACCCCCCCCCCCCCCTCTCTCTCTCTGAGCATGCGGTACTGTATGTTGCAGTGTATATACAGTAGGTCTTTCTGTGTAAATTTAAATGCATGTACAGATCTTATTTGATGGCTTTATGGATTTTAAGTGATCATTCAATACCAGTCTGGATACACTGCATGTACAGTGCCATGAGAAAGTTTGGGCACCCTTTTGGAAAATCATTACATCGGTTTATTTCTCGTCAAGCTTTTAAAGTAGCAACTTCCTTTTCATATATGTTAAACTGTAGGGTAAGAGAAACATTTCAGCAGTGGAAGAATTTTCATAGGTGTTATAGAAAGAATGTTATGTGGATTTAAACAAAAATATGCGTGTGCATAAATATGGGCACCCCAAAGAAGGTATACCATTAATATGAAGTGGAGCTCACCTTTGCTGATCTAATGGCCTTTGGATACTTGCTATACAAGAAGACAAGTTTCAACTGCCTGGTGGTACTGAATAGTTGCCAATTATTCTATCCAGAACCCCTCTAATTCAGTCAGATTACTCATCTGTCTTCTGTAGACATCCTGGTTCAAATAAATTAATTCTTTTTCAATGATGGTGTTATCTCAAGATTGGTATGACCATTTCAAGACATTGTACTTGTTGTTTTGCATTAACTCATTGCTGAATTTTGATCAACACTGTCCTGCTGGAAAGTCCAAACTCTGCTCAGCTCTAATTTTGTGACTGACACTTGAACATGTTTTTGAAAAATATGCTATTTGAATAGAATTAGTGAGGCCCTTAACTGTAATAAGTTTTACAGTGTGTATACTATCCACACAGACCTATAGTAGGGTGTGTTTTAGACCAGAGGTCATAGAATTTATGGGTGCATTTTTTGCAATGTCTACCTCCCATTGTTAAGGTCAAATAACTCTAGCTCAGTCTCATCTGACCACACTATGGTTTCCCAAACTGCTTTTAGCTTGTCCAGATAAGCTTTCTGCATAAGTTTAACAACTTATTTCTGATGGATACACAGGAAAGCCTTTTTATTCGTCACCCATCCAATGAGCTTTTGCCTTGTGAAAAGTATACGTAGAAGGACCAATGTCTAAGTCTGCACTATCAGCAGCTATGGTCTTGTAATTCTATGGAGTTGTTCTATAGTGTGCCTGTTACAATTCTTACCATCCTTTAGCCATGCCCTTTTAACTATTTTTCAACAAACTACAGTTTGTTCAGAGCCCACCATATTCCACTCTCCAAGACAGAACTTAGGACAAGCCTCGTCTATAATTGTGTATGATAAATAACATTTTAATGACCAATCATGTCTGTCTTGGTGACTGAAGGGATTACAAAGTCATTAAAACCAGTTTGTGCGGCAAAGGTGAGCTCTATTTCATATCAATGGTATACCTTCTTTGGGGTGCCCATATTTATGCACACGCCTATTTTTGTTTAAATCCACATACAATTATTTCTATAACATCTATGAAAATTCTTCCACTGCTGAAATGCTTCTCTTTCCCTACAGTTTAACATATGTTAAAATTAAGTTGCTACTTTAAAAGTTCAACGAGAAATAAACCGATGTAATGATTTTCGAAAAGGGTGCCCAAACTTTCTCATGGCACTGTATGTCATTCCTTTACTCATCTTTTGGAACAGCCAACGACTGCTCACCAGTTACCCCCACACTCTGTTGTTCTTTTTTTTCTTTTATGTTGGCTATTTGTGGTAGGCTACCTACCGGCGATGTTGTCATGTATGTTGTCATGATGTGATGTTATGCAGGATCTCATAATGGACAATCCGTTCCATACTTTACAGTCTTATTCTAAGCAATGTTGTGAATGTTTTTACTGAGGCATTTGTTGATTTGTCATTCATGACCTGATTTATATAACTAAATGCATAAAAATAGGCCGAAATCGCATTTTTTAAGGTTATTAGCAGTATTTTCTCTGTACCTGGATAACAAAAGGAGATAGCCACAATTAACCACAGTAAATATTCTTGTATGTACGATATTAACAAAATAAAAAAGGAATTTTGAAGCTGGCATTTTCAGGTGGTCAGATTCATTGCATCAAAATATATGCAAATTAGTGCATATTTAATTAGATAATAGCCTAATTAGCATATTTAAACATAAAATATAGAAAACTTGTAATACATTTTTTTCTCCAATTCATACGAGTAATCATCTGATAAAGTTTCATATTGATATCTGCAAGTTAAAAAAAATACCCTATTCACCTACAGTGTCTCGCCTTATTTGTGGGATTGCTGTTATGAAAGGGTTAATTATTACCCCATATTGGGTTTATTTCAATAAGGGCAGTGTTAAGGCAGTCCAATGTGAATGTTTTTCAGGCAATATAAGCAATTTGGTACATTTTGTAACATTATTCACAGTAATATTAGGTGTCTTTAGTTTTTTGTCATAATTTGCATTTATGGGACAATAAAGGCTCAAAATCTGGAAATGCTCAAGTGATATCACCGGGCATCGTCTGAAATCTTGAAGACTTGCCTAAAATCTATCAGATAAAGCAAAAAAAAGAACTTTATCAAAGAAGTCTGGGTTCAACCCCACGGCTCCCTGACTATTTGCATCCCTCATAGGAAGGAATGGCGAAGCTATTTGAAATGCAAATGTCTGTGATGTAATGACAACTACTGTACAATGGTTACGGACTTCCAGGTAAAAGAAGTGTTCTGAGGAAGATTGCTCTATAGGGGATCAAAATGTTTCTGTTTGTTCAATAAAATATAGTCCTTCGAGTTTATACATGGGTTCTCAATTTTTGTTTTCCCCTGACTGCGCGAAACTAGCTGCGCACAACTCAACCTCTGATTGTTGGAAACCGCTGCCGGTCAAAAAATTTGCTCACGTGGTTGGCTGCCAGTGTCTTGGCCCCCCTCACAACATTGTGTTTACAAACATGGGCGAACCCATGTATATTCATTGTGAAGATCACTCTCTCACACAATCATCACTCTCTCACACAATAGTTACCTCAATTGCTGTTTTGTGTGTGTATAAGGGGTGGAACTTAAACATTTTCCTCACCAGTCACTGTGGCAGGTAGATTCTAAGATCTACCAGTCACTCACAATTTTTTACCAGTCACAATTTTTACCAGTTCACCAAACATTGTAATGCCAAGTAAGGTCATTTTCTGATCAATACTTTTGTTTCAGAGGTCGTAAATTCAGTTATTGTGATGCCAATAACTCTTTTCATGACCAATTTGCTTAAACCCTTTGATGTTCGATGCTGCTTATAATTTAGCATTAACCCGGGCGCCTGTAGAAAAATTTCACCCGTCAAGGTGACAGGTGGGTTGGAATATTTCACCCGACAAAGGCAAAATTCACCCGTCATTGGCAGGTGGACGGGTGCTTATTTCCATCCCTGGTGTGGATGTGTTCACCCTAACAGTCAAGCGTCCAGGGAATAGAAAGGCATGGAAATGGGCATGTGAAGAGTGTGTGTGAAGAGGGGTGTGAATAG
>NC_085873.1:35959649-35962149 GCF_034702125.1 Engraulis encrasicolus | reverse complement strand
AAAGATTTTGTTCCGCGATCTGTTCTTAGAATGGCAAACTGCAAATGATCAGCAATTATTTTAAGTAACAAACCTACACGCAAACACACACACACAAACGTTTATAAATAGCACATTCTTTTTTAAATAGATGTAACACATAATCCACTGACACTACTTCACTGTATTGGCTGTGTGAACCGATTTTTGTCGACCTACATTCTCGGTTACATGACGCTATTCCGATATGCCGCTATTCCTACATTGATGTCTATTGTCGGAATATCGTCGCGAGATATGCCAGTTCTGTGCTTTGTGCTACGTTGCTTAGCTTTTATCAGTTTAGGGAGAGTGCATGCTGTTACTATAACCCTAATCCTAACCCTAATCCTAACCCTAACCCTACGGTATGTCCGATGTCGGAATACCGTTATGTCTAAATAGCTGTTGCCCCCCACATTCTCCTACTAACAGGGTTGTCCACACATGCTCTGTACTTCTGCATTTGTATGTGCACGGTCTGTTTGCACACACACAATCTCAGTGTCTGATTTTGACACATTGCTGTTGTACGTTTAGGAACAAACTGACCAGAGAATACTTTATATATGGTCAGCGTTGATTATTAGCCGAGATGTGGGCCGCAAACATTTTTTCTGAGATGTTCTGAGTTGGATATGGTGGCGTAAAGGACCAGTTCAGTCCATTTCAACATGCAGTTGTAATGCTCACACTACCCTGGACTTGTCAGTACCTGAGATTTGTTTTTTTCCTTCTTCAGCCTTTTCCGAGATCCTGGTCATTGTAATGGGGCAGCGCTTTGTTTACATTTAAAAAAAAACATTTTTATTTATTTCCAAAAACATCAAAAAGGTTATATAACATCAGCAGACAACTAGCAAACAGCGGTACCTTTTGAGAAAATATTTGGAGTAGGCCTATGTTAATTAAAAAAAAAAATGAAAACAAACGCTGCCCCCATTAGAATAGCTCATATCTCGGAAAGGGCTGAGCCGAAATATGTTGCATCACCGGGTACTGACACGTCAAGGGTAGCGTGAGCAATACAACAGCATTTTGAAATTGACTGAACTGGTCCTTTAACATGGAAACAACATTGAAAGTTTACAAGTGACGTAGTAGTTTACAGTTGACGTAGTTGAAAAGCGGTGAGGTGGCCCTGCCATGGTTCAAGTGGTAGGGCACTGCGCTGCTATACCGGCGACCAGGATTTCAAATGAACGGACCCGCACACCACACCAACATCTCTTTGAACCGTTGTTTGTTTGGCTGTTTTGTAATTGACCCCTCGATTGTCAAAAAAAACTCAGCCGTCATTGGTCCGTCTCTTATTGAGGCCTATTCTAGGATTGGTCCATCACTACTAGTGTTATCTCGTAGGTGTGCTGTGATTGGCCGATCTCTAATGCTTCCTGTGTATGTCTCCTCTCGGCCGCTTCCTCATGTATTCGCCGCGCTGACAGACGACTGACCTTCACTCAACTCTGCAACGACCAGTACACACACACACACACACACACACACACACACACACACACACACACACACACACACACACACACACACACACACACACACACACACACACACACACACACACACACACACACACACACACGGCCTTCATCACAGACCCACACCCATTTCCTAACGCACGCATGCACGCACACGCACATGCACGCACACACACGCACCTGCTTGCTTGCATGCAAGGCCACACACACAGACTTCATAATGCACACAACCATGCAAAGACACAGACAGATACAAATGCTTGCACAAGTACACATGCATGTGTGTACACACGAGACACCACATACAAATATCTACACACAGTAACCACATACAAACACACATGCACACGTGCATGCATACACAGACATGCATGCAGGCGCATGCACGCACACACACACGGACATGCACATTCACACATGCGCACACACAGACACACACACACAGACGCGCACACACACACACGCACACACAGACACACAAACACAGACGCGCTCACACACACACAGACGCACACACACACACACACTACATCTTGCCCATCTCCCCACCCCACAGTAAGTGCACAGGGCCGGAAATTCCCCATAAAGGGTCTTGAGCTGCAGATAGAAGCACAGAGAGAGAGAGAGAGAGAGAGAGAGAGAGAGAGAGAGAGAGAGAGAGAGAGAGAGAGAGAGAGGAGAGAGAGCACGCAAGAGACAGAGAGAGAGCGAGAGAGAGCGAGAGAGAGATAGAGAGACAGAGAGAACCATAGATACAGAGAGGGGGGTTGGGGGGTATGGAGGATAGACAGACACATCTAAGGGGGAACAAAAGAGGGTGAAATAGAAGAGGGGAAAAGAGAGATGAAAGAAAGGATGATTGAGTGAAGGAATGAGGGAGAGAGAGAGAGAGCGAGACAGTGACTGACTGAAAGTGAGAGAGATGGAGGAGGGGAAGGAATTGGAGTGAATAGAACACGGATGACAGCACTACTAACTTCCCATGA
>NC_085873.1:35939649-35942149 GCF_034702125.1 Engraulis encrasicolus | reverse complement strand
GGTGCGACCCCTTGGGATCTGCAGATTGGGATCAGTTATCAGTGTTGCCAGATTGGGTGGTTACCCGCCCAATTGAGCCACTTGGGATGGTCGTCTGCGGGTAAAGACGGGAACAATTGTCCATTTGGCGTTTTTTTTCTGCTGTTTTGGGCCCATAGAAATCAATAACATTTGTTGAAATAGGGCAGAATTTAGCACATTTTGGCATTTTTTGAGAAACTTTTGGGCAGGATTTGATCAGACACATCTGGCAACACTGTCAGTTATTTCAAGACGAGGCACAAGGACTGTACTGACTAGCCAAAGCACAGCACAAAACAAAACTTTTGTTTACCGGCTCCTGTTACGTTTCAAGATGCTACTGCAAGACAAGGTCTAGGGAACATTCTCTGGGTAATATTTTTTTTAAATAGCCCATTGAAACAGCAACCGGTGTTGCCAAGTAACCACTTCCCCTACAATACACCATTTCATAAAAAAAAAAACATGTGGTTGTATATCAACAGTTTTAGATAAGCAACATGTGGACATGGTGGTAATATAAATAAATAATGAAAATTAGTTTGTGAGTGCAGATTTTTCTTTTTAAGTAGATAAGCAATAAGCCACTTGAGTCTGTGTGTTTTGGATGGCTAAGGGGAGTTTTAGAGCCCTTTACTATGTGTTATGCTCCAACCCCCTTAGCCAATCTAAATCCAGTACAAATACACAGACACTTGCTCGGGGCTTATTGCTTTATTAATGGAAAAGAGTAGAAGTCCGCACACACTGTGGCTCTGCTTTGAACATGTATTCAGGTCATACAACGTGTCGACCCAACAGGGGTCAGGCTGATGAAGACCCTGTTGGGTCGAAACGTTGTATGACATAAATACATTTTCAAAGCGGAGCAACAGCGTGCAGACTTCTTCTACTCTTTTCCACTATTAGACGCGCCTTTGTCCTGCACCTGGCCTCAGAGAGGTGGGATGTGCATATTTTTATGAAGATTTTGTTGCTTTAAACCATATTAAGCTTAAGCAAAACAAATGTTGTCTGACAAATCATGCTGCAGCCAGTCTCACTCAGGCTAACATACCCTCACCTGGGGGGTATACTAAGAAGCTGGTTCAGTAGTAAACCAGGTTAAATTGCTGTAGAGGTAAATCATCTAATAGAAGAGCCTGGAGTCTTCATTTTCTTAAAGGGACACTGTGCAGGAAATGGTCAAAAAAGGTACTGCAACTATGCTGCTTATTGACATTGGGCTGCCTATTGCCAAATTTGATCTTTCCATGAAAGTTTACTAAATATTTAACACATATTTTCTAGTATGGTCCAAGTACAGTCATTTTTGCAGCTAAAAATGGCTATTTTTGGAAATTCAAAATGGCGGACCACGGAGAAGATCCCCCTTTTCATGTATGAAAAGTGCAATTTTTCCAGTCATAATGAATACTTAGAATTTGATGGTGGTGGTAAGTATTCATGAAAAAGGTAACATTAGTGAATGGGCAGCATGAATTCTGGAAATAAAAAACTAAAAAACTCACACAGTGTCCCTTTAACTAAATGATGCCTGAAGGTGTATCCATTATCAGGTTTACCACTTCCTGTAGGTTAACTGAGCCTGGTTTATTACTTAACCATGTTCTTAGTATACCCTCCTGGAAAGGTACAATTAGCATAAATAATAAATAAACAACAGCAAATCAACAATTCGGCGGCGGCGACCTATGACCTCTAGAGCCTTGTGGGTCGGCAGATGCTGTATGGCTCTTTCCCATCCTCCATCTGGTGTGTGTGTGTGTGTGTGTGTGTGTGTGTGTGTGTGTGTGTGTGTGTGTGTGTGTGTGTGTGTGTGTGTGTGTGTCTACCTGCCTAACCGTGTCGCCGTGTCACAGCACACACACACATGTCACTTGAGGTATTTTATTACCCTGCTTACAATCGGTTTCCCTTAAGGCCAGTTTACGCACACAAGGGAACTTGTCACAGTCTGTCACATAAGAGCTCAACCCCAGTCGCAAAACACCTTGCGCGCACACCTCGAAAAAATAGAAACTACACGGCAAACCGTCAAAGGCGGCCATGGAAAGTGCCTCTAGTATGTACGAAGAATACACACAGCCAAGCTGCCATGGGGAAAATGAGTCCAAGTTGCACTATTGACAAATGGGATAACCAACTTTGGTTGTGGGGTAGGGCTGCACGATTATGGAAAAAAATCATAATCATGATTATTAAATCACGATTATTAGTTTTTTGCAGAATTTTATTTAAAATGATAAAAAAGGAAATACAACCAAGAATTAAGTATAAATAATAATTATGTAAAAGGCAATAGCTTGAAACTTAAGTGGACAGAGTTCTGGCCAGAAACACCAGCCTGTCAGTATATTCTGGCTTCAAGGATGCTCGAAGGCAGGTCACTATAGCCACGATTAAATCACGATTGAAATCACGATTTCAATATCACGATTAAATCACGATTTTCGATTATTATCAATTAATTGTGCAG
>NC_085873.1:35762149-35934649 GCF_034702125.1 Engraulis encrasicolus | reverse complement strand
TGGGAAACTCATTTAGTCTGGCCATGCATGCACACTTCAAACACTTTCAAATGCTATTGGTAGATAGAGCAGTGTTTCCCAACCAGGGGTACGTGTACCACTAGGGGTACGCGAGCACACCTCAGGGGTTACGCGGAAAAATGTAATAATAGCAAATACATTGAGTGTAGTCACATTGGGATAGAGGAACAGAGCATGTGTGAGGGCGAGGGGGTACTCATCATATGACAAAATGGTTTAGGGGGTACGTAGGACAAATAAGGTTTGGAAACACTGATTTAGAGGACCAATCCATTTTGAGTATTTCCAACATCTCAATGGGGTGTTTTTAATCGAGTGACGCACCAGTTCAGTTAGCAGGTGAGTGGACAAATGGGTGGTCTTATTGATTGTAGTATTTCAGAGACATATCTTGAATCTGAGTTAGACACACCTTTTGCATCTCGCCTTGGAGAAATGGATCGACAACGAGAATAGGCCAGGTCAAATGCTTGCAGACCTCATGGCGTGGAAATTCACACGGCGTAAATGCAAAACGGCAAAATATTGAGTTAAGTATGACATTGGCGCATGGAGAAACTATAGGCCTACATTTCAGCCATTTATGTTTTGAGAAATTACAAAAGATTTTACCCATGACATGTATAGTAGTACATTCATTGTCATTTATATTAACCCTATCCAGACTGGGGGGGGGGCTAAAAGTGCCCGCACCAACTTTGATGTTGTGTAATTCCTTAACGACTTAAGCTATGACTACGAAACTTGGTGTCTTTTCCTAAAATTTAGTTGGCTACAGTTTAGTGCCAAAAGATTTTGTTTACCATTTTTGCCGTTGCCATGGCAACGGTTTTCTGACAGGTATGTCTGACTGAAAATCACTGATCTAAGTCTCATTATTGTTCCTTTTTCATATTTTTTTTGTTATTTCCATTAGCATCAGACAACTTTGTGAGCATTTAAGTGGTCTGAAGCATGTAATCATTAAGATTTAAGTGCATTACTTAAATTTGATGGACAATACATTATGGCGAGATTTTGGGCATTATAATCAGATGATGTCATAATGACGTCATAATACCAGATAATGACACAAAAATTGGGTCAGTTATAGGTGTCCATATGTAGATCATCTTGCCAAAGTTTGGTGTTCATACCATGTTTCGTTCATGAGCTATGAGGGCCCCAGGCCCCCAGGCCCAGTAATGCCAAAAAAGCCCAGTCTGAATAGGGTTAAAAAATGCAGCACTGTACAGTGAACCATTTCTGTTTGCAACACACTTTTCATTCGTCCCTCATGCAGGGGTCTATGCAATGAAAAAAATAAATAAAACAAAATAGGAGCACAGATAAGAATTTAGGAGCACTGTGAAATTGTTAACGCTAGGGATGGCACAAACCGCACCGAAAACCGAAACTGTACAATTCACACACATACCGAACCGAACCGTGCAATCCATCGCAAACCGCAATTCATTTACTGCCCAGAAAAATATGTAAAACAGAGATTCTAGGAGTATCTTATCCAGTCTCTCTGATTAAAACATTAGAGTATAAGACCAAATCAGAGAATGACACAATTAAAATCAGACCATTTTCACATTATAAGCCTATACAAACCATATGTAGGATATTTAACGATAAGTCCGATTCTATTAGCCAGTGCACCATTTATCACGAACTAAAGAAAAATAACCGTAGAGAACCGAAAACCGTGACCTTGACACCGCGATATGAACCGAACCGTGAATTTTGTGAACCGTACCACCCCTAGTTAACGCACAGACAAAAAGGGTCCATGAGAGTAGCCTATGCCCTTTTCCCCCCACACATAAGGAGTACACATTCTACATGAGGGGTCCTGGTCACAGGGCCAGTTTTACAAAGTTCCTCCCAGTAAAAGGGCTGAACAACATATTACACATTTTTGCCTCTGCCTATATTCACATTCATTACACATTCATTTCTATATGCAGCCCGATGTCTCCTCTGCTGTGTCAATTAAGGCCTGTCGCCTACCTCATTATCATACAACTGTAAAACAAAGCCTGGGGAGTGTCAGTAAACTCATTCTAACTGTCCCTTTTTTATAGTTCCCAAACCCAAGTTAACTACAACAACTTGACTAGGCTTTTGATCCCTCTGTCTTTCAAGCACTCATGGTTATCTCTACAGTGTAGGATGTATTTACTCCAGGAGGAAAATGCGAAGGAAATCGTTTTTCAAATCGTTATAAAAAAAAGTAAAAATAAATAAATAAATACATTTAAAAATACATATATTTTTTTATATTTTCGGAAACTATGGCGGCCAAATTTAAACTATGGCGGTGCGCCATAGTTTCCTCAATGTATGGGAAACACTGTAGGTCTCTGTTCCATGGGATGTGGGCAAACAAGATGAACTATGAATGAATTTGCACGCACGCACGCACGCACGCACGCACACACACACACACGCACGCACACACGCACACACGCACGCACGCACGCACACACACATTTTTACATGCAACCACTACCTGATGCGCACAAAACCAAACTGGTGCACACACAGACACCAATGCAAGTACAGTACACGCACAAAACATACAATGCAAACACGCGCAGGCAGGCAGGCAGGCAGAAACACACACGTACACCTTTTGAGGCCTATTGTAGCTTCAAGGCCATCTGGGGCCAACAATTAGCCTTGTGCGTCAGGATCATTAGTCTGTCAGATTCCCCGACCAACACACATACACAGAGCACACACACACGTGCGCTCACACACACACACGTGCGCGCGTGTACACACACACACACACACACACACACACACACACACACACACATACGCACACACACACATACGCACGCATACGCACACACGCATGCATACGCACACACACGCACACGCACACTGGCCTTGCATGCCATGATCACTGATGTATCAGTCTTTCTGACCCACACCTGCAGGGTCTATAAACAGGTTTGACCACAGAGAGGCAGAACAACCAGCCAGGCAGCCAGCTGGACCACACCGGTCAGCTAGACCAGTTTCAACCCTGCACCCCGGGCCCTCTGGCAGCTATGGGCGGGGCACATGATAGTCATCTGAAGAGACACTGGCTATATACCGGTACTAACGCAAAGCCAAATACTGTACATGACAAAGGCAGGGGATGTCTTGGTTTTCAGACCCCCCCATCTACTGGGTGGATAAATAATTTTGGACACAGCCGGCTAGCCACCCCTATGGTCTTCTCGATTTTTGTCGTTGCTAACCGTCTTAAGTCTATCTTACCGTTCCCTTGGATTTACTGGTGAGTGTCGCTATCGAGAGAGAGTTGAGTCGCTCTTACGAAGGACTTTGCTAACAACGATAGCAAAGACGGTTTCGAGAAACGGACCCCTGGTCTAGCACCACCCCTCACTCTCCTCTAGCCAAACAGTCCACTCCTGTTTTCCTTTTAGAATGGCCAACCAGACCCTACCGTGGCTGCTATGCCGGCAACCTGGGTTCGATTCCGGCCCGGGTCCTTTGCTGAAGTCTCTCTCTCTAATAAACTAGTAATATTTAAAAATATATATATAGACTGGTCTACCAAATGCCCTATAGACACTAATCTGAGACAGTTATAGGAAGTTATCTAAACTTCTGGTTTCAAATGTAATTCATATGGTATATGAGATAATATCATATAATGCATTGTAATGCTATGTGTGGCCAGCTGAAATCAGTGGTGTGACTTATCCAAAGGGAACAGCATCCAGATGGGGATCAGATGCCTGGCTAGGGGAGAATGACAGCATGGGAACATTCCAGCATGGAGAACTCACTTGCTCACACACACACTCGCACAGACAAACACACACACACACACACACACACACACACACACACACACACACTCGCACAGACAAACACACACACACACACACACACACACACACACACACACACACACACACTTGCACAGACAAACACACACACACACACACACACAAACACACAAAGTTTCATGCACCACGCACGCACGCACAAACATGCATGCACATGTACACACACGTACACACGCATGCGAGCATGCCCCCCCCCCCCCACACAACAGTGCACAGAACACCACGGCTCAGCCGGGCCTGACTCACTGGATTACCATGGCAACTGTGGCATAGCTTTCTGATTGTTTTGTTTGTTTGTTTGTTTGTTTGTTGGGCTGTTTACTGGAGTCAGGTCACTCATTGGCAAGTAGCACTTCTGGAATGTGGACGCTCCAACTTCCTCTACAAGGAATGTGCTATAAGTTTACTGTAATGTACAATTATGTGTATAGGGTATTTGTGTATGTTTTGTATTTGTGTATTTATGTAAGATGACAGACACTTTCATTTCCTTCAGAATTAATGTACCGTAATATAAGTACTCTGCTCTACTCTACTTTTTTAATGTTCTGGGGTGCATTTCTCGAAACCAAAGTTGCTTACTTCTTTACCTACTTTGTTGTTTTCAAAGCATTTTCCCATTGGCAACTACCGAAGTTGCTAACAGGCTAACAACTTCTCTTTTGAGAAATGCTGCACCCCTGTTCTGGTTACAATAGAGATGAAATCTATACGTAGGGTCATTCCATACCAATTGAGCATGCACACTCTGGAATCTAAAAAAAATGGAATCTGGCGTGGAATGAGCGCACACTTAGTCATACGATACATTCTCATTCTACTATGAGTACGTACATTATGGCTCATGTCTGGCAAAAAGGGGAAAGAGATCATGATGACATACATGCTTTGGTCAGCTAAAACAGATCAAAGTACTCCCATACAGCCTTGAGTCAACCGAGGGCAAGCAGACACATGGAGAGATGGGAGGAAGGGAGAGTGGAAGGGAGAGTGGAGGGGAGGGGAGGAGAGGGGAGGAGAGGAGGGGAGGAGGGGAGGAGAGGATAAGGGAGGAGAGGAGAAGAGGAAAGGGGAGGAAAGGAGAGGAGAGGGGCGAGAGGAAAGGAGAGGAGAGGGGCGAGAGGGTAGGAGAGGAGAGGGGGAGGAGGGGAGGAGAGGAGGGATGAGGAGAGGGGTGTAGGAAAGGGTAGAGGAGAGGAGGGATGAGGAGAGGGGTGTAGGAAAGGGTAGAGGAGAGGAGAGGAGGAAAGGGGAGAGGAGAGGAGAGGGGGGAGAGGGTAAGAGAGGAGAGGGGGAGGAGGGGAGGAGAGGAGGGATGAGGAGAGGGCAGTATGAAAGGGTAGAGGAGAGGAGAGGAGAGGAGGAAAGGAGAGAGGGGAGGGGAGGAGAGGAGAGGAGAAGAGGAAAGGGGGGAGGGGAGGGGAGGAAAGGAGAGGAGAGGGGGGAGAGGGTAGGAGAGAGGAGAGGAGAGGGGGAGGAGGGGAGGAGAGGAGGAATGAGGAGAGGGGGAATGAGGAGAGGGGAGTAGGAAAGGGTAGAGGAGAGGAGAGGAGGAAAGGGTAGAGGAGAGGAGAGGAGGAAAGGGGAGAGGAGAGGAGAGGAGAGGAGAGGGGAGGGGAGGAGAGGAAGTGGTTAGCTGATGACAAGACGGACTGCAGTCTGCACACAGTTCAGCTGATCATGAAAGACTGAGGCGACGAGCATTCAAACACAATGCCTTTAACTGTTATTCCTGTGGCTCCCTCACCCCTTCTCTCTGTCTCTCTCTCTCTCTCTCTCTCTCTCTCTCCAAGTGTGCCGTCATCATAGTATGGTCTCAAAACAGATACATACGCACAAGAATGGGTGAGGCATACCTCCCACACAGTCATCATCTCTCTCTCTCTCTCTCTCTCTCTCTCTCTCTCTCTCTCTCTCTCTCTCTCTCTCTCTCTCTCTCTCTCTCTCTCTCTCTCTCTCTCTCTCTCTCTCTCTCTCTCTCTCTCTCTCTCTCTCTCTCTCTCTCTCGTCTTTAACACACCTAGTGAAACTGTTTTAGGCCTCTGTCTGCGCACCACATCCTGCCAAATAGGCCTACCCAATGCAGGCTGTGACAAACCGCGATGTAGGCCGGTTATAAATATAGCCTGACCAACTTCATTGGAGGGTAATTGGGCCAATAGAAATAAACCCACACAGGGTGGCCGAATTGTATGCCGAATGATATGCCCATGTAAGTTACTGTAGTACAAGTATGACATTATATCAAGTATCAATCAGCCAAAGCCATAAAGATATAGCTTTTTAGATGGGGTTCATAGTGCAAAGATCAAAGTCCTGCCATAACACAGCCAGGTGATTTTGCATTGCCAATGGGCAAAGACAATCAATGCCTTTCTGGGTTACTAGGCCAGAAACTTCTGGGCATCCCTAAGTCCAACGATAAGGAATAGCCTACAGGTTCCTATGAAAATAACTTTGATAGGAAATTCATTGTTTATAAGGCAATGGCAGCGTTTACATTTTCTGTTAGCCTACTTAACCAGGGTAGGAGAAGGGGAATCTCTCTTGTCAAATGAAGAGCTTTATGATTGAAGATTGGTGCCGCGGCGACGCCCACATCACAGGCAGTCGTCTGAAGTCGACGCGGACAAAGTTAGCTAAAAACGCTAAAAATGTCATGCCATGTTCTCAATGATGCATGTTGCTTGCTTGAACACTGAAGTAACAATGTTGCACATTCAAGTCATACGCCCCGTCAGAGTGTAACATTGTATCTGGCGTTACAAGAGCAGCGTTCTCAATGAACGTACGTGGAGGCATTGTCAAACTTGCATTTGTGGCATTACAAACCTTGAACAGGAAGTCAGTTTTTCTTTTTTCTTTTCAGCAATTGCAAATGCAACTTCCATCAGCCTCACTCATGGCAGAACAGAGAGAAATCTCTGCTCAACGCGAACGTGCAATGCAAACAGATGAGCGGTCAATTATTATGAATATGGATTTTGGACAAACAAAAGCTTCAAAGGCTGTCGTGATACCTGTAACGGTCTGTATGAAAATGGTCAGAACAATCCCAGCTAACTGGTGTTGAAAGCCTAGCAATGCATTTACAAAAGTCAGAGCAACAGTTCAGACGATTTCAAGCCTACTTTGAAATCGATAGCCTATGCAACCTATCCACATGACAAAGCAGTGGACTAGCAGCACGTTATCATTTTTCCTCCAATTTGACAAATGGCACGTTCAGACATCCGTTCTTACCTTGTCCAGGCAATTTACTTTTTCCGTTGGGTACACGGTCTTATTACATCTGCTACACGACGGGTTCATTTTCGGCAAGATATAAATTCCACTAAAATGCAGGAGGAAAAAGGGACGCCTCAGCAATGCTGTAGCTAGGTTTTCAGTGCACCGCTACGCCGGAATTCACCAAGGTTGATCTTAAGTTGATCTGGTCAGGGTAATGGTAAAGTATGCGGATTATCCCCGTTTCGGCAATGGGCGCGTTCACGACCCAGGAGCTCATACATGCGCGGTAGCGTAATGTGGCGAGTGTAGAGACACGGCTTTTTTGGTGAGAGAAGGGCGGTACCGTGGTCGAAAGGAAAAAAACACCCCAAACAGTCTGACGGCCTTATATGGAGTGCACATTGTGTGTAGGCTACACTACACAGCACAGCGGCAAAGCAGAAAAGTGCTGTCATCATATTCCAATGTCATTGGACTAGAAGACAGGTCTGCATCAATGTTCACATTAGCAGACTGGCGTAGCTGAATTGCTTCAGGAGCTGTGGAGACAGCAGCATCGCGCATTGGGGCTACTTTATAGAATCTAGAGTATTAAAACAATTCTTTTGGAATGCAGGTGTAGGAAAATTGACTTGTGATAGTCAATCTACAAGTCACAAGCTCTGCCTGTAGCGTAAGCCACTATGCACTATGATTGAATTCTGAATTTGCCTAACTTGACGAAGGCTATAGTATACTGCCCTCTGGTGTTTGAAAGCATCATAGCAAATCTTTGCTTCCAACATGTCTAATCGGTGAGCAAGCCGTCTTGCGCTGCGCCTAACATTAAAATGTAGCCTACTTTTTTTTTTTCCATTTGTAGGCCTACGTTACAAATGAAACGGTATTCGAAAGCATACATTGATCACCAGACTCCGACATAGACTAACTTATTAATAACCTCAAACGTAAGATGGACAGAGTAGTTATATATCTAAAAAATTCCTATAGTGGCAGAAGGGGGTATAGCTCAGTGGTAGAGCATTTGACTGCAGATCAAGAGGTCCCCGGTTCAAATCCGGGTGCCCCCTCATTTTCTCAAAATTTCTTTAAAGTCCATTCAGGAATGAGAAATCCTTCATATTCAATCAGTATTTAAGAAAGATTGGTGAATTTGCTCGAACAGTACGTAATTTTCCTTAAGCCTATTCTGATCTAGTAGGCCTATAGGACCTGAGGACGTGATATAGGCATACATTAGGAGATCTGTCTGTTTCACAGGTTTTTGTTACTGCATTCACAAGGCTATGTCATGGCAATGAATGTCCTTTAATAAGATATAATAAAAGTGACAATCTAATGATAATCGTGAAGCTAGTGTGTACTGTAAACCAAGGCTGCAATACCTATTCCATCCTCTGGAGGCTCCAGGGAGTTGCTGCCTTAGTGTCTTTGGGTTGCTTTGTTGTTCATGATGACAATAGAGTTCTTCAGTAACGCGGAAGCATGTAGTAGATTGTAGTCTTTCATGTTAGCATTTAAGGACTTCCTGGTTCGTATCGGCTTCCGGCCTCCATTGGGAATGTATAGGGGTAAATTTCAAATAAGCTCCGAGTGCAAGCATGCGCTTAGCGAACCCCCGCAAACTGTCGAGGGTGTTAAAAATAGGCTGTAGGTATGACATGGTTGATCATTTTGTGTCAAACTTCGACATAAATACGATGTTGAGTCCATATGCTAAACCCGGAAGCTTTTGGCGACTACAGAAGCGGCGCCTCTATCTAACGGCATATACGTGCGGAAGGTTGTAACCATGGCAACCAAAGGAAAGTATGTAGTTCGGAAGTTTTAATGATCAGAAAGGGGTTAGCAATATTGAATTATAATCGTCATGATTTAACATGTGAATACACCAACATGATGATACGATCCGTTCCACTAATGAGAAAGGGATGCGGGGACACGCTAATGTTCGTTGTTGCCGTGCAACTTATATTTTTGCCAAACCTGAATCTCTATGGCGTTTTGCAATGTAAAAAATCGCCATGGAACCGGTAGTGCAAACGCCGCATACAAGTTGACGTCAACGCTGAAGAGCTCTATAACCTGTAGGCGTAGGTGTAATTTTGGGTGTGGATCATGGGGACAAGTCCATACCACTTTTGAGATGACCCTAGCTTATCCCCACCACCTTTCCAAAAAATATAATGGAAAGTTTAATTAACCATGACAATTTACCATAATGTCCCCAACACTTTCAAAGCCAAATATACACCTTTGCCTGTTGGGCCTTATGTAGATTGTTAATTTCTTAAAAAATCTGCTTATTTCTGGCATTGAGGTGTATTGCAGTATTAGGCTATTTGTAGTTTTTGTGTCTGGCATGCATGAGTGACTCACATGCCACCTGGTCTGCGAGAAATCTGGTGTCGGTAGCCTACACGCAACCCACAAAAATTGCATCGGTCTACCAACACCCTATGTGACAAGTCTTGACTCTGTGTGTGTGTATGTGGGTGTTTGTGTTTGTGTGTGCGTGCATGCGTGTGTGTGTGTGTGTGTGTGTGCAGGGGCGCTGCCAGAAATTTTGGGCCCTATGAAAGCTTGGAATTTTGGGCCCCCTACCCCCATACCTGACCAGTGTGTGTGTGTGCATGCATGTATGTATGTAATGGGATTTCCTCACGCACAGTCATGTGATGTGTGGCGATATGACGTAAGGTTCTAAGCTCAATTTTGTAGAAGAAGGTACCGCACACTCTTGTCCATCGTGCTGCAATTTATTGACAAACAACGTTTCGGCCCGTATGGCCTTTCAAAAACTTGAGAAAGGCCATACGGGCCGAAACGTTGTTTGTCAATAAATTGCAGCACGATGGACAAGAGTGTGCGGTACCTTCTTCTACAAAATTGATCTTGCACCCGCTACCTGCACCTCGAAACCTCTGGTGTGCGTTGGTTTCCTCCCTCAAAGTAAGGTTCTAAGCTGCCATTCCAACTGGTAGAGGAAGAAGACTACCTGTGTTGATTCTGATCCTTGTCACCCACCACAACCATGCCCCTTTTGTAGACTAGGAAAATGAATGGCGCTCATTGGAAAGTCACAACCATTTAGTCAATGTTTCCCAACTTTTTTTATTTTGCCTTTTTGCCATATGAGTACCCCCTCGCTATCTCCTTATAGCTTATAGCTTATAGCCTATACTTTTTCCTTTGGACAATAAATGCATTTATTTTATCGTTCCCATTGTTGTGATTCAGTCGACTATAACAGTGTTTCCCAACCAGGGGTATGTGTACCACTAGGGGTACGCGAGCACACCTCAGGGGGTACTTGAAAAAATGAAATAATAACGAATATATGGAGTGTAGTCACATTGGGATAGAGGAACGGATATAGAGCATGAGTGAGGGTGTACTCATCAAATGACAAAATTGCTTGGGGGGTACGCAGGACAAAAAAGGTTGGGAAACACTGGACTATAACATTGGTGCTTCTGAGTTTCCTTTGCAGATCTCACACACACACACACACACACACACACACACACACACACACACACACACACACACACACACACACACACACACACACACACACACACACACACACACACACACACACACACACACACACCTATTCAATAATTAAATGACTGTTCATTAAAATCATGACTGATTGAAGAAAATAAAGTCTGCATAAAACAACAATGCGATTAAGGGAGAGGATTTGTTTTTTTTATTGTACACAACATCATGGTGATGTTATCCATGCCATGCATAACTTTGCTCTGGTCACGTGCCCCCAAAGGTACAATCAACCCTTCCAGTTATTCATTTCAATTTTTACCAGGGAAATAATTGGACTGAAATCAGCAGATGGTGGGTGATCTTCGTGTGTTGACAGTGTGTCACTCCAGCAGTGACCAGTAGGGGGTGATATTGCCATGCAGCAGCTGGAGGAAGTTGAGGCGGCTGGTGGCCACTCTGTTGGTTGACGTATCTCCTCTGTACTGCAGCCAGGGGTTGTTTTATCGCTGCAGAGGGGGGCGTGGTGGCTACTTTTCTGTGCTGCACCTCCGTGGAAGTGCTACTATCAATCCCCCTTGAGGTTCTTCGCTGGCCTCAGCTGGTCTTGTACCAGGCACCCTTCCTCCTCCTCCGCTGACTCTGGCACTCGCTCTGGCAGTAACAATATGGCCACCTGGGAAAATGTAAATAATTACATTAATGACAAATTGGCCACTTCCATATCAAATAAGTCATGTGATTGGCAAAGTAGAACTAATCATCAGAATTTACAGCACATTCGGGGGCGTTGTGGCACAGCGCGCTGAGCCCCCCACATTTGGGTTTGCATGCCCCCACGGGGACCCCGGTTCGAGTCCGGCCGGGGTCATTTCCCGATCCCACCCCGTCTCTCTGTCCCACTCGCTTCCTGTCACCATCTCAGACTGTCCTATCAAATAAAGGCATAAAAGCCCATAAACAAAAGAATTTACAGCACATTCACCAGATAGGCCTATAGTCTTTGGCCTATCCAGTGCAGGAAAAGGGGAAAGTGTCTAATTTTAACCTACAGAGTACTGAAGATATTTGGATGGACGGGGTTACTTACTCCACCATTTATGGAAATAAGCTCATTTGAAACCTCGACTGGAGTTAAATAATTGAATTTTACCCTTCTCCTGTAATTCCAGCTGTTCTCTGCATCTGCAATACAACAATGCAAATTCTACCTTCAAGATCATTGAATCGCATGGGGCCAGTTAGCCTCTAACTGGTCCTATACGATTGAATGGCAATTGCTAGCTTGGAACAAGAAGTAATATCACTGCAATGAGAGAACAGCTGCAAAAAAAGACAGGAGAAAGGGGACATTTTACATGAGCTTATTTCCAGAAATTGTGGAGTATTGCTTTAAAACCCTAATTTGAGATATTTATGTTCTACACTACGTATGGTTCATTAAATAGATACCTTGGATGTTGAGATCATTCCCAGCTGTCTGTGGTGGTGGGACAGTTGGCCGGGTGGTCAATTTCCAGTAAAGTCCGTTTGGCCTTTTGCCTCTCAAGACAAGCTGCTTTTTGACAGCTGCCATGAGGATGGATGGCTTTAGAAATGGAGAGGATAGCTTTAGCTTTCAGAAAATAGGCTTGATCCATGGCACATTTTTATAGGTTATAGGTTGTAATGAGTATGCTTATATACTTACTGGTTTGGAGGCTGGTGTGTCACACCTTTATTTCCCTGTGGAGGAGGATGGGGGGCTGAGAGATGGACCTAAAATGGTTGCTGAGCAAGCTGTGTGTAGAATTTTATCCTCAATGTATCGAAAACGTTTAGGGTTTGAGTGATACTTATTACATAACTTTAACTATTGTAAAAAAAAAATTAGCCTAATAGATCTCTGGTTTGTTTTTCATTTGATGTGGGATTTTTTGTTGTTTTTGTTTATTTTTAAATGTATGTTATTTTATTTTTTGGTGTGTGGGCATTGGGATGGGAGCAGGTGGCTACCACCAGATAAGACGTTTCCATTTCCTATTGTTCCTGGTTGGACAATAGGAAATGGGCTTGGTAAGTTATTATCTTTGTGGATCAGCCAGGGCCAACAGTGGAGTGTAACACCCTCACAGTGATGGCACCTGCCATGTGGCGCCGGCACATTTTTTTTGGGAACAACCTAAAAACATGACATAATGCTCCCTCTATTTAATAAGCTATACTGTAACACACTATGTGTAATTGTATATTGCATTTTGAGTACTGTATTATTTTCCAGGTGAGCGTTGTGGGTGTGGGTGGCCGCTCCAATCTGGGTTGACCCCACAATCCAGTGGCTCAGGGCTTTGGGGGGTTACTACACACACTACTCCAAGTCCAATGTCTGTTCCTTCTATGATTCCACGATACGCTCCAACTAATCGACCTGATTTGTTAAAAATTGGGGCCCCACTCTCCCCAGGTTGGCCGTGGACACTCATGAGGAATTCATTTTCTAATAGACCTTCTCTTTGTTCCTCTGATAGAACTGAAAAAGGGAGTATTTTTCCAAAATATATTGCTTTTTTCTCCAAAGTATACTGATCTAATGTATAAAAATGCACCCCCATGCCACACTCTGGAGGAAAGTGATTCATTTTTTCATGTAGACCCCTACCTAAAGGTGTGGTATCTGCATCTAGACACAGAATAGCAATGTCTCTATCTGGAAATAGCTTTAGTGGAAATGAGTCGGAATTTATATCTATTTTGTAAATTAATATGAAGCTATCAGAAGGGAAAAAACACCAGATTGTGTCAGTGCAATCCAGGCCCTCGTAAAAAACATGATACAAAGTTACAATATATTTGTTATGGAGGAAAAACCCATGGCCTGTTCTCTTGTTGCTCATCAATAAACATATAGGGTCTGATGTCAATTTCTTTTTCATGTGTGATTTATAAACATGAATTGTATCCCCCATACCTATGAAGCAATTGGCCTTTGGGTTTGATTTACTACACTTGACAGCTTGCTCAGCAACCTGTTGAAAACATGGACACATGAATGTCAATTATGTAAAAGGAACAAGGACAACTCACTCCTTTACGTTTGACATGTTGAACAAAATTAATTACTATTACGCAACCCGATTGCTTGTAACTCTACCAGAATGATTGTAGATAATGACCACCAGCATGAAAATCCTTTCCGCTGGCCCTTGACCTTGTACCCTCGACCTTGTACCTTACCCTCTTCTCCATGGAGAATTCAATACAGTTTCCAATACAGTTTGGATTTTTTTTTCTTTGTTTGGAAAGCGGGNGGGGGGGGGGGGGGGGGGGGGGGGGGGGGGGGGGGGGGTGACCTAATGTTTTGGCAAGATATTGACTTGCAAACTTTGAACACAGATGATGCTATGACTCATGTCAGGAGGGCGGAGGCTGTTTCTCGCTATCTTTCTTTCTCCTTCTCTCTTCATAATTGAGCAAAATACAGTATATAGGATACTGAATTAAATAATATACTGAGTTTTGGGAGTTTCCACTAACACCAGTTCTAAACCAGTTCGACTACTTCTGTATGACAGGTTGTGCTTGATGACACTTTTACCCATCTCTGTCAAGATCAGAAGTCTTCCTGCCAAATTCTGGTAATCAACATAATTTCCAAACAGTCAAAGTTACTCAAGACATCCTATAGATTATTGGTCCTCACAGCATGATATACAGTACACATAGAAAACCATTCAGGAAGCAAACTAAGAAAGTTTTGATCAAAACTAAGAACGTTTTAACTCAAAACACAGTATAAGTAGGCTACAAATACCATGTATAGACAAAACTGACAATGTCATGTACACAATTAGTATCATCATGCTCCTTCAGTAGCCTATAATAAAATAAAGTGAATATACAATATTTTCATCTCACCATTTTCAGTTTCATCTCTGCTACCTCCTCAGTGAACACATGGCTGCATCAACTTTTATCTTCAGAGCTAACCAATCAGTTTTAAGAGGTTGGGCTTTGCGGTCATGGTGTGTGTGTGTGTGTGTGTGTGTGTGTGTGTGTGTGTGTGTGTGTGTGTGTGTGTGTGTGTGTGTGTGTGTGTGTGTGTGTGTGTGTGTGTGTGTGTGTGTGTGTGTGTGTGTGTGTGTGTGGTGGTGGGGGTGGGGGGCAGGCTTTGTCTATGCATGTGCACGCACTCGCACGAACTCGCACACACACACACACACACACACACACACACACACACACACACACACACACACACACACACACACACACACACACACACACACACACACACACACACACACACACACACACACACACTATTGGGAAACATGGATGGGCAGGGCAGAATGTATTCCTCAATTCTGGATTGCTAGCTTTACTGGAAACTGAAACTGAAACCATATGCACCGTTTTACTGGAAACTGAAACCTAGGCACTCAATGACTCAACCATGTCTACAGTATTCTTTCCCAAAATAACTTTTGTTCACTTACATAAAACAATAATGCATAAATATGCTGTTGAGCTGCTACAAATACATTAAACCTGTCTGCGATATCAAGGGAAAGAGAAAGCCATTCAAGTCTCCATTTTGTTCTGTTTACACGCAAATTTGAGACCTTACTTTTCAAAAATCTCCACTTTTGCCTGAGTTCAAAAAGAAAAAACACACTTTGATTAGTGAAGACACCTCTTCCCCACTTCCCATTGTGTGGCATCTGGAAAAGGAAATCACTGTGTTTCCTGTTAAATTAGTGTGACCAGATGCCCCGGTTTAACCGGGACCGTCCCCGTTTGGAGTTGTGTATCCACTCCCAGGTCCTGAGCAAACTACATTGCGCTAAATGTGTATCAGGGTAAATATATGGAAAAGATTACACGTTCACCTGCCACTATTAATGGTAGCCAGCTCTTATATAGAAAGTCTGAAGGAGTCAGTAGCGATTTGTCATTCCTCCCCCCTAAGATTGATTAGAATGCAGGAAGTTGCATCTAAAAATATATTTTTTTCTAGGGGAGGACCCCCAGACCTGTAGTAGTGTAGTGAAGTGAAGTAGTGTTAAAGTCCACTCACTTGAGAGGGAGTTGTGAAATATGCTGTGTGTCAGTGTTTGGGGGTCACAAATACTGTCATATTAAGCCATTGTGTCCTGGAGACACACATACCGTATGCTGCATTCAGGTTCTTGAGACTTGAGCTGTTTTAATAAAGATGTGTGTAAGTTAGAGCTGGATGGACACATTCTAAGGCAAAACACATAAGGGCCTTGAGATCAATCCAGGATGCAGTTATGTGTTCCTGAATGTGAGACTGAATAGAATGGAGACCAAGGTTCCGAAAGCCTTTGAAGCAACAGTTCCAGGGTCTCAAATGCTTCAATACCGTTGAATTGAGAAGAATAGAAGCTTGGTCTACATCAGGGGTCCCCAACCTTTCTGGGTCTGAGGGCTAAACAAGGGCTACCTGAGGGCTACCGAGTGCTATCCGAGGGCTACTTGTTTGTTCAAAATTCTCTACCAATGTCTTGACATTGTTCTAAAATCACTATGACTGAATGATTGTTAGGTTTTTTGTTATTGATAAAGGTTATGATAAAATAATCTCATATTTAAAACAAGAAAATTACTATAACCTTGTCATAGTCAGTATTTTTTAACATCCTTGGTGGACACCTCAAAAGCTCCTTGAGGGCCACCTGGTGCCCGCGGGCACAATGTTGGTGATGCCTGGTCTCCATTCTATTTACTCTCACTGGCTCCTCCAACTTGAACCGCCTGAGTTAACCACTGCTCACAAGAGGTGGCTCTCCATTGTTGTCTGCCAATGGTGGAACAAGCTGCCAGTAGCGCACTCAGGCCGACTGAGAACCGTCCGTGCCGGTGCCCGTTCCTGCACCTAATCGTGAACCGGCCGTCGTGTTCAGAGAAAGACCTAGTATTTTGCGGTTCGCGTTGCGAACCAACTTTCCGGTTCGCGAACGTTGAAATCTGTGGTGTGAACACAACGGCCGATTTGCGATTAGGTGCAGGAATGGGCACTGGCACAGTTCTCAGTCGGCCTGAATGCGCTAGAAGAGGCTCATCTGTTTCAACCTTTCAAAAATTCCTCCATAATAAATACGCCACTGAGGTGTGTCGTTCACGAACGAGCCGGTTCTTTTGAACGGCTCCCTGAAGTGAACGATGGGAACCGGATCACAGCTTGGGGAGCCACTCGACTGTTATTTCGTTCATTTTTCATTCATTTTAAGCACGTGACCTTGACCAGAATAATCCAATTTGGGGAAAAAACACAATTGTTGGCCTTTAAAACGGTATTTAGAAGCAGGAGAATAATCAGTTGTTGTTTGAACAAAATTACCTTGAGGTGGAGTCAAAATATTAGGCCTACACTCTAAACACTGAATAAATAATTAAAAAAAGAGCCAAAAGAGCCAGTTTTTTGAACGGGTCTTTGAAAGGAACGAGCCACTAAGATACGGATCCCGACAAAGAGCCATAAATCCCATCTCTACACTGATCTCTACCATCCCTTGTTTACCCTACATGTTCTGTATATCCCCATATGTCGAATAACCTGACTCTTGTTAGATGATGGTTGGGTTCCTCCTTGCTTCACAACAACCGATCTTCCTGACCCTCCTGTGAGCTCACAAAGTTGAGTGGAAATACACAAGTATCATGGATAGGGTGGTTTTAGGGTGGTGAGACAAAATCCAAATTAGCGTAATAACGGAGACATCAGCAAACATCAAACATTTGTGGGTACCACTTTATTGCAGACAATTCAGAAAAGTGGATACATGTTCAAAATAGTGCAGTTATCCTTTTAGAAAGGTTTTTGATTTCAGAATCCATTTTACTGAATTTTGTTTGTTTTTATGAAAGGACCATAAAGGCCCAATGTACCATATGTGATACATTTTATACCTCAAAATTATCAATTATTTTGTGTAAAAGTCCCATCTGAAATCTGAATTTTCAGGTCTCACAGGGTGAAAAAAAGACAGTGACTACACAAATCAGTGTAATATGTAAGGAATAACGGCCGACGAGGTGTCCCGATATCAAGGGAAATAATGGACGAGGCAGAGCGTTCGCTACGCCAAGTCCATTTTCCCTTGATATTGGGACACCTCGAAGGTTACCAGCATTTAAGTATTAATTTATTAATATATTTATGTAAGGCTTTGTGAGAATGTAGATTAACCACTGCGCTTGGTTCATTGCTATGGACACCACTACCTAATCTAGTGAGACGCGCGTCTATCGGAGATGTGTAAGACGCGTGTAGAACATTGGGGCGACTTGACAACCAAATGTGATAGAATGGACGACCGGGTTTTTCACTTGACAACCAAATGCGATAGAATTAACGACTGGGTCTTGGTTTGACGACCAAATGCGATAGAACTAACGACTGGCTCTAGGTCATAGCAACCTGCACTTTAGAATTAGTAACGGCAGTTCCTCAGGAAGTTATGAAAAGAAGCAGTCACCCAGGTGAAATGAGCATGTGAAGAGTGTGTGTGAAGAGGGGTGGGAATAGTGGGAATTAAAGAATTGAAATAGAATTAACTTAAATGTGGTATTTTATCTCAATTTTTAATTACAATTTTTAGATTTAGTAATTTTTTTCCGAGAAACACTGAGATTTCGGGGGGAAAACGCCGCTTGTCAATTAATCGTAAGTCGATCGATAAGACTATCAACTAATGATTAATGAATTAATCGATAATTTGCATCCCTAAATGTAATGCAGTAATGAGTTGTAAATTTGTGCCCTGACCAAAACTATCCCGAAACCTAACCTGTCACAAGCTACGCTTTGCCATGTGGCAGCAGTCCACTTGGAAGCAGCGGGGAACGTAGAACCCTTTTTTGAAAAAAAGGTCTGAAGTACCCCTGCTGCGGGGAAGATATGACCCGTGGAACATAGGACCCGGGGAACATAGGGATGACCCCGGTTGGGGAAAGAAGAAAGTCATCTGAAAGTGCCCCTTCACCCAATAATGTAGTAAAAAGTCTTGACCTCTCCCTGTACCCGAAACAATGGACCTCCCCACAAAGATTGCCTGTCTGCATTTCCTGATCATTTCTCTAATTCTGCCATTTCAACTACGCATTTGGCAGCTTTATATAGTTCAAATAAGCCCTTTCTGAGTGCAAGTAGTGTGGTGGTGAATGACACAGCAGCTCCAAATATACTTCCAAAAATGGGAATGAATTTGGAAGCTTCTTCTATCCCTTCTAGTGCTATACAGCTTACCAGTTCAACTGCCAGACCTACCACAGACCTCTCAGCAATAGCCTTGATGAGCTTTGATTCATGTACTTGTGCATATATTGGCTTGTTTACTCTTTCTGACAGCCTGTGAAGGGTCTTTGCATCCAAACCAAATGAGTAATATGCCTTGACAAGAAAACCCATGATTGCTGGAATATCAAATGCAGCAGACACCCCTGGCACTGGAATTGCCCCTACGGCCCCAGAGGCAAAGGCTACGGCCCAGGTGATATTCTTGAATGTTTTGTATTTCTTGTCAAGACTCTCCATGGAATACACTGGCAAGCCCTGAATGAGAGCATTTCTCTTGTTTTCTGGAAGGTCATTTTCCAGCACCTTTACAAGATCCCCAAAATCAAACCTGTTTAAGAACCAGGATGACACAAGGAAGATGCGAATGCCATCAAACTGTTTGTATTTTTCCTCAAGGTCTTGTCGGATGCGAGTTATTGTTTCCTCCTCTGTTTTACCTTTCCTCTTTCCTGCCTCTACATCCTGATCAATCATTGAGCGGATAATGTAGCAATTCTTCTTCTTTGCTCTGATTTCTTTGGCTAGCAAGATGTCATTTTCCATCACTCTTTTGCCTATGATGATCACAAAAAAATCATAGCTGTCAAAGTTCATCATTTCTAAGTATTTTGTTGCTGTGAAATTTTCTGTCCCCATGCCTGGCAGGTCCCAGATGTTGACGTTGGGCATGGTTGGGTGGGGGTACTTGTTAGCTTTCATGGTGCATTCCACAACATCAGTGGGCGCAGCTGTTTCTCCATCATCTCTTACATTTCTGATGGCATTCACAAAAGAGGACTTTCCTGTGCCAGACGCCCCTGTCACAGCAATATTGAGGGTCACATGGCTTAATTTGTCTAAGAGTGACTTCGCTTTGGCTGTAGCCTCCTTCAAGGTGGATGCTCCAGATTCCTTTACTGCATCGTGAACTTCGGCAAGTTGGCTCTAAAAACACAAGATGTTTACATACCGTTAGCAAAGGTATCAATTATCCAGGTCCGGAAAAGTAAAAACCCTGCTACAGTTTTCTTCCATCACAGTTGACTGATTTCAGTGAGTAGCTGGTTGGATCAAATTTGCGGTAGGTTTTTTACGGTACTTTCAGATTGACAACTTTAGCAGACAAACCCAGGCTCCCACTCAAGCACTGACTGTCCTGTTAATCTCTGTAAATATAGCACGTCCCAAAATGTATACACATTTAACTCATTATAAAGTAGGTGTTTTGCAATACAATTTCCAAAATGTAAAGGAATTTGCAGACATTATGTTATTGTGTTATCAGATGACACTGCTGCCAACGTTTATCACACACAATTCTTGTGAATTTTCCGTGCATGCACTTCAGTGACTTAAGATGCAGGACTGTAGCGTAGACGTACAGTCTTATAGTGCAGCGGCTAACCAAAACAATCGTTCAGTTTGTGATACAAGCATGAAAATTGATACACATGTAGCCAAAGGCATTCTAAAAAGAACTGTATATGGAGCCATTGTGAATTTTCAACATGGTGGCCATATCAGCCATTTTTCAAAATGGCCGCCAGCAACAACAGTTTTCTTACGAGTAATGGATATAAGATGACATTTTAGACATATTTACCATTCATACTACTTGGCAAATGTCTTATGGATAATTTAAAAGTTGCCATGAATATTCAAGATGGCCGCCATTTTCAAGAAAAAGGCCATTACCGTTACAGAGCTGAAAACAGCGTGAAATTTAGAACGTTGCTTCCTTACGACCCAGTACTATACTGTACTGTACTATACTCTACTATACTGTACTGTAATGTGAAATACCGTACTGTACTGTACTGTACTGTACTGTACTGTACTGTACTGTACTGTACTGCACTATACTGTATGCTGTGGGTAAGGGTGGCACATGTTGTCCATCAGCTGTCAGTGTTGAAGTAGCAATTGAAGTACTCACTGACTAACTGAAATAAAACTTGTGACACACTTAGGTGAGGACTTGTTTGCAAATTCAGGAAAAAACAATTGACATCTGTCTACTTACTCAACACCTACTTATAAAACATTTCCATTTAATTTGAACTGAACTGACATACCTTAGCCTACATGTATATTGAGTAATCTCTCTGTAATGCCATTCTAAAGATGGCTGAAATTCACTCAATATATGCACTATGCTACCTGTGAGAATGTAGAATTAGGTGATCTTATGATCTTATATCTTATTTCTTCATACATATGGAATGGTCCTGTCTTTTACCCTCTCTCATACAAATAAAAAATATCTGTTATGGAAAATAGAGGATGGAAAACCTGTTACCTTGGACATCATCCTGCACTGACACTTCCCCATTCAGATGCTGAGCAAGCATTAGCAGCAGTCGTCTATTCTCACCATAGTTTTAGTGTGGGAAATGTTAATTGGAATTCAGACCAAGAATCTTCTCAAATCATTCACAGTGGTACATTTGCTGTCAAGCATGTCAGCACAGACTTATACTTTCACACTACAATACTCTATTCGGTAATGCAATTCAATTCAATGCAGCAAGTTCCATAATCGATGCAGAATTTGTTTTAAGTTTCAATTACTTCCGTGGATATTTCAGGAGCAAATGAATGTTAAATTAAATAAAAGCACTTCAAAGCATTGAAAACTGCAAGACTGATACAGAAAACAGCCAAAAAATGTTGCTCAGTATCTGACTACTTGTATTGCCTCATCATGACTGATGAAACATTTACTTTGCTTTCAATAGAAATGTAATGCATTGCAATGCATTGTAGAATGGAATGGAATCGCTACCTCCCAAATCGTAATCGAATTGTGAGGGCAGTGCCAATGCACACCACTACTATGTACATTTTTGTACTTTTCATCAATCTGGTCAAGCAGACTACCACTGCCCTTTCATCTCTGCTGAGTTCGGGACTATATTAACATTGTCAGCTAAGTATAATGTCATGTAATAACAATATGACATAGTAGAACGTTTTTTTTCGGAGGCCTCCTAGGCTAGAATTACAGCATATACCCTAAGGAAACACCATGCAAAGTGCTTTTGTCAGTTCCGTAATGGTAAAAACCCTTAACAGACTCCACTATTGTATGACTATCTGACATGGGCTGCCATTTTGAAAGAAACAGTGATACTATACTGTATATCAAGTATAGAATGAGATAAAAGGAAGCTTCTGGTTAATTCCAAAGTTCCAAATTAGAATTCTGCATCATGAAAAATGACTGATTTGACACCACTATCACCTATCACTGATTCTTGAGAAAGTGGCTAAAACAGGTTGTAATCTTGAAAGAAAAAAACGAAGTGAATTACAAAATAATATGGTATATCCTCGTAGACAAAGGTCTTGGCTTTCCAGAACTGCACAAGGCCAATCTCCCCATTTTCCATTTTTTTCAGAAATCAGGTTTTTCTCCGATCATACCTTGTTTTTAATACTGCTTCATGTGTTCTAATTTAAAAATATGTGCTGTCAGACAATGCTTACTTAATGGCTAAATAGATCAAACAATTTTTTGTAATTTCACAAATATTCGTGTAGGCTTAAATTTGCTATTACTTTGATAATTCAACAACTACAAAGGAAAATTGTGTAAGCACATTCATTTAAAATGTCCAAAACTCCTTCTGACGGTGGTGACAGTAATCTGAAGGTGGTGAAAGTGACCTAATTATTACCTACATTTAGCAAAATAAATAGCCCTCTCAAGTCAATGACATCTAGCATTAACACTTTATTTTTGTGTGTGCACAGTATGTTTGTGCATGTGTTTTTTCTTCATTTGTTAGATACTCTAGGAAGTAGGCCTAGATTATTGAAAATGTGGCATAAACAGGTTTTAAGTTGTTCAAATTCAAAATATAGAGGTGTATTATCATAGATGAACGTCTTGGCTGTGCAGTGAATGTATTGGCCAAGCTCCCCATGTTTTACATTTTTCATAAAATGGGCTCTTTCTTGGTTTTGTCACCAGCGTCAGAATTAGAAGTAAAAAAATAAGTTTACTGTATTTAAGTGAATTACTTTTACAATTCAACATAATTGTAGATACTTATATCAAGCATATCCTTAAAACCTGTCAAAAACATGTAAAACACACGCTTTTTTGTGAATTACATCAGATGTCACCACCGTCAGGTTTTGTGACAAAAAACCCTCCAAATGCACCTCAGTGGAGGCTGGAGTATAAGTTTGGGTCACAATTATTACTAACATGTCTGGTAATGTTTCATTAACCAGCACAATTTAGTAAAATATGGAATAAGATGATGAGCGGAACAAAATCTGACGGTGGTGACATCTGACGGTGTGAGACAAAAAAACACTCTTTTACATATTGTGCATTTTTTGCTCACATTAGCCACTTCGTTTTCGCTCTGTTTCTTAGGGGCTTCATGACGCTTCTGAAAAAGTATATATAATTAACATTAATGTAACAATAATACTATCAAAACCCCCGACGGTGTTGACAGTTTATGGTTGGGACAGTACCAGTGTCCAAACAAATTATCAAATTGAGGAGAAATTAGTAAACTTACAGGAGCTTCAGTGATGGTGAAGTACTCAGTAGATCTAAAGGTTTGAAAAGGGGTCCTAAGTAATGACAATGACCTTGCACATACCTGATTTTATTGTCTTTTAAAAAAAATCTGACGGTGGTGACTAATATGCTGGACACACTTTGAGCAATCAGAAAATAGTAGTAAATATTGTTTTACACGCACTATGTGCATATCTGTAGAACCACTTCAATATGGACTTTCACATCATGGTGATATTATTCAATAATATCAGTGATTTTTACATTTTAAGTCAATTGAAATGATGATGTCTGTCCTTGGGACAGCTGTTTTTACAGGGTGTGGGCAGGTTTATAGCCATGAAAAGTAATAAAATTACACTTAAATATTTCAAACGACTGTACATTTATGTAACAGACCCCTGTGTCTTTACCTGGATTCATTTTGTTCATGAAAATGTAGTTTATTTTCAACAGAATTGGCAGTTTATTGCAGAGACATGTTTTAGCCGCTATCTCAAGAATCAGTGCTACATCAGATAAAGCATACAAGTGACAGCGGCCATCTTGAAAATGGCAGCCATCTTGAATATTCATGACAACGTTTCAATTATCCATATTAGAAGTGGTATGAATGGTAAATATGTCTAAAATATATTATATCCAAGAAAACTAATGTTGCTGGCGGCCATTTTGAAAAATGGCTGCCATGGCCACCATGTTGAAAATTCACGATGGCTCCATATCCAGTTCTTTTTGGAATGCCTTTGGCTATATGTGTACCAATTTTCATGCTTGTATCACAAACTGAACGATTCCTTTATATTTTGGAGCTAAGCTATTAGACTATTAGACTATAAATAATATCGATATTCTTATAGCCGGCAAGTCATGTTTTTTGGTCAAGGAAAAAATGTATGGGGTCCCCCAGAAATTTGGGACATGTGGGGTCCTGTGCATGTTTCGTTGTTTATTTCCAGAATTCATGCTGCCCATTCACTAATGTTACCTTTTTCATGAATACTTACCACCAGCATCAAACTCTATGTATTCACTATGACTGGAAAAATTGCACTTTAATGACTGTACTTGGACCATACTAAAAATATTTGTTTATTACTTAGTAAACTTTCATGTAAAGATCAAATTTGGCAATAGGCAGCCCAGTTTCAATGAGCAGCATAGGTGCAGTACCTTTTTTGACCATTTCCTGCACAGTGTCCCTTTAAGGACACATACAGGCTTTGCACTAATTCAAAATACTCATAATACCAATAAAGAAAACACTATGTTATCAATGTTATGTAAAAAATAACTCACCATTCTCAAAGCCTTCTTCGCCACCTCCTCTGTGAAAACATGGTCCTTTACTAGAACCCTGAAATCGTACTTGTTCAAGAACCAGGATGACACAAGGAAGATGCGGGTGCCTTCAAACTGCTTGAATTTCTTCTCAAGGTCTTGTCGGATGCGAGACATTGTTTCCTCCTCTGTTTTACCTTTCCTCTCTTCTGCCTCTACATCCTGGTCAATCTTTGAGCGGATAATGTAGCAATTCTTGTTCTTTGCCCTGATTGCTTTGACTAGCAAGATGTCATTTTCCGTCACTCTTTTCCCTATGATGATCACAAAAAAATCATAACTGTCAAAGTTAATATTTTGTAGGTATTTTGCTGCTTTGAAATTTTCTGTCCCCATGCCTGGGAGATCCCAGATGTTGACGTTGGGCATGGTTGGGTGGGGGTACTTGGTGGGTGTCTTAGTGCATTCCACTTCATCAGTGGCCGCTGCTCCTTTTCCACCATCTGGAACGCCTCTGATGGCATTGACAAAAGAGGACTTTCCTGTGCCAGACGCCCCTGTCACAGCTATATTTAGGGTGACATGGTTGAATTTATCTAACACCGACTTTGCTTTGGCTGTGGCCTCCTCAAAGGTGGATGCTCCAGATTCCTTTACTGCATCGTGAACTTCAGCAAGTTGGCTCTCCATGTTCTAAAAACACAAAATGTTTACAGACCATTAGCAGAGGTATCAATTATCCAGGTGCAGATGGGTGAAAAACCAAGTGGTTCTCACCGACGGTGCGTGTGTAGCTCCGGACCCCCCTGGTGGAGCGGAGCTACACACACTACCGTCCAGTAGCGCTGCTCTTCTCGAGTAGAAAACTAACGGAGCATTTATTTCTTCAATATCAACAGCAGCTCGCATTGATGTGTCACAGGATAGATTCTAGACTATATTGACTCTTTAGAGATTAACAGAAAACGTTTTTGGAGGAATTTGTTGGTCATGAGTGGCGAGAAATGCACCATTTATTTTCTGACTCGAGAAGAGCATGTTAACGGAAGGGCCATCAGACGGTTGTTAAAGGGACACTGTGCAGAAAATGGTCAAAAAAGGTACTGCGACTATGCTGCTCATTGAAACTGGGCTGCCTATTGCCAAATTTGATCTTTACATGAAAGTTTACAGAGTAATAAACAAATACAGCATGGATTCTGGAAATAAACAACTAAAAATCTCACACAGTGTCCCTTTAATGTAGCCACACGCACCGTCTGTGAGAGCCAGGCTATGAAAAACCCTTTCCGCCATCACAGGTGACTGACTGACAGGTCTACCTGTCTTGGGTACTGCATGATCAGCTGCGGCATGCGGCAGGGCTTTTACTATCGTAACCCGGGAGTGAAACCTCTGGAAGAAAAACCCAGGCTTCTCATGCATTGACTGTCCGGTTAATCTCTGCAAGTACAGTGTGTTCCAGAAAATGTATATAAATTTAATGAGGGTGTTTTGAAATTCATGAAGCCTCTTTTCACAGTCATTGCTGAAAAGACTCAACTACATCATAATAACATTATTATGACATTGCATAGAGTCTTAAGTAATTTGGATTAAGACTTGGTCATTACAATTTTGGTGACAATAAAGTTTATAACTTTGGATCTGCGCAAAGTGGGTCATTTCCAAAGTCTGAAGGAATTTGCAGACATCATGTTATTGTTTTATCACCTGTTCTTGTGAGATCGATTCTGATCCTACTGTCAATGTTCATGACACTAAATTCTTTAGAATTTTCTGCGCTTGCCCTTCAGTGACAGAGCATTCAATTGATGTCCACTTATTACACTTTGGAAATTGCACACATTTCATTCTATCACACTTTGGAAAGTAGTACTTTACATAGATTTAGGCAATTTTCACACTCTGTCCTTTTCAGCCATTTAACCCCTTAGCGCAGAGCTGATGCTATAACCTTACTGTCTCCAAAATTGAAATGACCAAATCTTAATCTGTTACTTAAGGCTCTCTGTACTGTCATAGCAATGTTGTTATGATGTTGTTGAGTATTTTCAGCAAATAGTGAATAGGCCAGCCGGCGACCCCATCTGCTCTAAGAGGCTACGCAAACTCAGACCTGGGTCATTCCACGCCAAATCAACAAGTGCCCGCGCACTTAGGTCTCAAAAAATTCTGAAAATATTACTGAGTGTACCCATGGTACTTAAGAGAAACACTGTTACTTTATTTGAATGTAAGATGTATACTCTCCATGTTACAGCCAATTTCACTGGGGGAGGGGGGTGCCCATTTTGTTCACACTCTTTTTTTTGTCAAAGTTCACAAGCCCGTAGCTCAAGAACTAAACCATGTAGGAAGCTTAAATTTGGCATGCTGGTACATAGATAGAAATAGTTTGTTGCAAAACTGTCAGTTTTGGTCTGTATGATCCTGCATCTTCATAGCATTCCCTCAAAGACGATACAAATTGTACTGGAGTTTTTGGCTGTGCTCTGTTTAGGCCTTCAGAAGACATATTTGTGCCCAACATAGCCTCATGATTTCCCCCCCTTGTAGATACAAGTAGAAACACTCCCATAAAAATCTATAAATAGAAAGGAAACCCCATCAGTGTTTGACCAGAAGACCTCACAAGTCTGACAAATCATTTTGGGTGTCATTTTCAGAGCACCAGAACACCTTGTGGGATTGTCCACAGATTTTTATTTTATTTTTCTCTTCATTCTCCACGAAGTCTTCTTTTTAAAAATGCCAATGAGACTTGTCTTATGTGATGTTTTCGTTTTTAATTTCCACCCTGAACATGGGCAAAATGCAAAAAGAGAGCAACATGATTTCAATAACATTTAATGTAAATACTAAATAATCAAATGCAAATTTTGCCCAGACATGATCACCCGAGAGTCCTTGTGCAGGGGTGCAGGTATCCCTTTCAATTTCAATGATTTCAGGAGCGTTCAATGTGGGAGCAGGTTCGCACACCAAAAGAGACAGTAGGTCAGGCACAAAGAGTCATGTTGTTACTTTTTTTGACCAGCAGATGGCAGCGGAAGAAACGCATAGAAAACATATTGCTCTCAATGTGCATGTTGCCCATTTTCAGGTTGGAAATTAAAAAAGAAAACATCACATAAGACAAGTCTCATTGGCATTTTTAAAAAGAAGAATTCATGGAGAATGAAGAAAAAAATAAAATAAAAATCTGTGGACAATCCCACAAGGGGTTCTGGAGCTCTGAAAATGACACCCAAAATGACTTGTGAGGTCTTCTTTTCAAACACTGATGGGGTTTCCTTTCTATTTATAGCTTTTTATGAGAGTGTTCCTACCTGTCTCTACAAGGGGAAAAAATCAAGAGGCTATGTTGGGCACAAATATGTCTTCTGAAGGCCTAAACAGAGCACAGCCAAAAACTCCAGTACAATTTGTATCATTCATCTTTGAGGGAATGCTATGACGATGCAGGATCATACAGGCCAAAACTGACAGTTTAGCAACAAATTATTCCTATCTATGTACCAGCATGCCAAATTTGAGCTTCCTACATGGTTTAGTTATTGAGCTACGGGCTTGTGAACTTTGACAAAAAAAAGAGTGTGAACAAAATGGGCACCCCCCTCCCCCAGTGAAATTGGCTGTAACACAGAGAGTATACATTTCACATTCAAATACATTTACAGTGTTTCTCTTAAGTACAATGGGTACACTTGGTAATATTTTCAGAATTTTTGAGACCTAAGTGTGCGGGCACTTGTTGATTTGGCGTGGAATGACCCACCTGTCACTTTTCCTGTCACTTTTCTTTAGCTTAGAAAGAGTGCCAATTTTATAGGCAGCGCCCAAGCCAGTTTAAAAACAGCCTCTCCACTCACCACTTTTCCGGGTGGTACTGCAATCTAGGGGGCGCTAACGGAGGAGTGCAGAGACCATTCAGAATGAATGGGGAGCACTGTCTCGACAGCGCCCCGAGCGGTGAACTGGCATGGATTGACTAGTGAGGCTGTTTTTAAACCGGCTGTAGGGCAGCCTGTAAAAATTACCCTGTTTCTAAACTAACTCTGCACTATCAAAGTTCACTATGCCTCAGTTTACATGTCAACAACCCTGCGACTCTACGGAATCAAGTATTGAGTAACTTTGAGCCTCGTAAATGGATGGAAAATAGAGATAATGATGGCTACTTCGGTGCCGAGAGACTCACAGTAGAAGCCCAATTTTAGCATTAGCTAACTAGCGCTGAAATTCTGAATGCAGGACGTACGGAGGTGAGGTATGTGGATAAAGTTAGCGCTCAGTATCATGGTTTAACACTATTTAAGCCATTTCACACCAGATTTCCCCTTTAACTGTGCGATTTAAGGGCTCCGCATAGTTAACGTGCGTAACTCCCGGCATTTGGCGCGAGAACCATTAAAATGCGGCAGACCATTCATAGTCAAAAGCGCCATTTAAAGACTTTTGCTTGCATTTTCGGAAGTGTGCCCTCTGCTGTTCATGAGAGAAACGGCAGAATCTGTCGCACTCGCAGCCGTAGTTCTAGAGATGTAGCAATAAAAATAGAAAGCCAAACACGCTGCTGTAGGGCTACTGAACATCTGACTTATGACACAATGAAACACAGATTTGTGTTGTAGGCTAGCCTACATTGCCAGATCATTCCAAAACCATGTGAGAGCATTGTTCTGGCTGCAGAATGTATAAATAGATCGCCAAACACAACATGCTTCTGAACAAAGTAAACAATTGTTTCACTGAACAAAATTTAAGGGGGTAGGGAGATAAAATAGCTCTCCAAGACATTATATCATCCTCAAATGATGCAGGGTCCCTTCTGTAGTCCAGTAGCTGTATCTACAGGCAACTGTAGGCTGGTGGACGCGCGCCAAGTTACAAAAAATGTGGGGTGCACGACCTCGCGCCACGCCAGCTTGCGGAGGGCGGTGTGACGCCATCTTGAGCGCACGCCATCGACGCCAATGAGGTATGAGTGAGGTTACGTCTAGTTACGCGAGGTGTGAATCTCCCTTTACTCACGAGGAACGACGAGAATTTTAAACACTTTTGATTTTCTTGTGATCCTACAATTGCACGATCGTGAAGTGAAATAGCTTCGTTACCCCATGAACACTACATGATGCGAGACTCACAATTGGCCTCAGATTGAGCAAGAAATCAGCCCAACTCCTAAAAAGTCGTACGAGTGACAAATTGTGGCAAAATCAGGGGAAAAGTTGCAATGTCAGCCCGGCATAATTAACTATCAGTTTTTATTCAGAATTTTATTTTTAAAGTTTGGCAAATGTGAAAAAAGCTATTTAATTCATTGTGTATTGAACCGTAGGTCAAAAATCGTAATACAAACTGAATCATGAGTTGAGGGTATCGTTACGGCCCTAGTCCAAACCATATGTAAATTCCTTGGAAGTGAACCATACTGAGACCTTTGTTGACGTGGTTTCAATACGGTTCACTGCAAAGTCTGTGGTATGGTTTTCTAACCTGTGCAGTGTGAACTCAAAGTGTCTCTTTGCTTTTTTCAATTAATTGTAACCTGCTTTGCTTGCCGTTGGGAAGGGGGAATGTGAGGAGATGTTGAATTTTGAAGTAGGCTACTGCTTCAATTTACCCATGTCAACAATGAAATCTGATGGCAAAGCCAGTAAATCCTATTAGATAAACGAAGTGTAGCCTCTTTGGGAAGATGAGCCCGTTAGCAGGTCCATTCCCTCTTTGCTGAAATGACTCAACTAATTGGGATATTACTGAGAACCTTAATTAACATATTAAGGCTTGGTCCTTACAATTTTGGTGACAATTACAGTATGTCGTAAGTGAGTACACCCCTCACATTTTTGCAGATTTGTGAGCATATCTTTTCATAGGAGAGCATTAAAGAAATGTAACTTTGACACAATGATTAGTGACCTTTTAACATGCCATGGCAACGGCGTTCTGACAGGTATGTCTCACTATTGTTCCTTTTTCATCTATTTTTTTTTATTTCCATTAGCATCAGACAGCTTTGTGAGCATTAAAGTGGTCTGAAGCATATAATCATTAAAATGTAAGAGCATTACCTAAATTTGATGGAAAATACATTATGGCGAGATTTTGGCCATTATAATCAGATGATGTCATAATACTAGCAGGGCTCTGCCCTACTGGTGACGCAACGCCTTCGGCTCAGCTACACACAGTAGGGCCAGGAGCTTGCTCCATCCCGCTACAGCGGGAACTCCACCCACTTTGTCTGGCACCAATCAACTGAGCATTTCCAACCGTCCTGGGTAGAGGCAAGTTCAAGGCAGTGACGTGGTTTAAGCAGAGACGTTCTATTGGGCTAAGAATGGTTTAAACTTTGGCACTCCCTCAACCAGTAGCAAGCCGAGGGAGGCGGGTTAACCAGGCCATGGAAACAAAGTTCTTCCTGTATGGAAATGCTAATCGTTACAGTTCTGGTCAGACCAGAATTGTGATCTGAAGTCTATGAAAATCAGGCAATCATAATACCAGATAATGACACAAAAATGATGTCATTCATAGATGTCCATATGTAGATCATCTCCCCAAAGTTTGGTGGTCATACCATATTCCGTTCATGAGTTATGAGGGGGGGTCAAAAGGCCCAGGAATGCCAAAAAAGTCCAGTGCGAATAGGGTTAATGTTTGAACATTGCCCACAAAAGTAAGTACATCCCATATAAAAATCCGGTACAGAAGGGGCTGTGTTGGCTTGAATCATCTCGAAATGAAAAGGGATTACGGTAAAAGGGAGGTCATCGTGTGCGTTTCAAACTTTCTTTACATTGAACTTTTACATTTTGAGTCTGCACCTGGCTTAAATAGATTGGTGTGAGATTTGCAATCCTATGGAGCGTATGATGATCTGCTTCAGTAGCCACAGTGCATGTTGACATGCATGTTTCTTTTAGGTGCAATTAAGATGATCAATGTTTACAGCAGTGAGTTATGTAATTTACATGGTGTACTATAGGTTATAACAGAGGCTCTGCGCTAAGGGTTAATGGAGGATCATTTTACACAGGGTTGACAGGAACACATGCAGGGTTGTGAGTTAATGTTAATGTGAGTTAATGACATTATCAAACACTGCCTGTTGACTCTGGCTTATCAGTGTTCCACAGTCACACCTGTGACTACAGGTGTAATCACGAGCAGGTAAAAAAAGAGAAATGAAACTCCCTAAAAGTCTGACAGGGCCAGAAAGAGCAGCCGGAATCTTTGTCCAATACACTCGCAATATGAATAAAACAATAACTTTTTGGTCCACTTACGAAGGACTGAGTTTGGTTCACTTGAAGGGGACTATATAGAGTACACACACACACACACACACACACACACACACACACACACACACACACACACACACACACACACACACACACACACACACACACACACACATTTGTACCATAATTTTGTACGAAAAAAAACCCCCCATGTATGATCATTTCAGAGTTGTCATTCAGTTCATTTAGATGCCTTTTAAGAACAATTTGGATATTGTACGATAATTACCTACCCAAAAAGCCCCCAAAAACTATAATTTTGAGGTTTTGGTACAATAACTCAGCATTTTCCATCTGGCAACACAAAGCCCGGGACCCCATTTTGACATCCCATTCCTAGGACCCCACAACCCTTAACAAGCAATTAAACATATAGACATTTTATTAATGTCTAAGATTGTATACAGTATCTACAATCTAAATATCAGAATATGACTGTACAATAATATTATATAGTAATGTTATATTAAACTTAACTTAAACTATCAGCTTTCTTTTTTCATACCAAGACATTTCATGCGACCCCATTTAAATTTCAGGCGACCGACCCCGACATGGAGTCCCGACCCCAGTGTTGACAAACACTGCGAAGCGATTATGTCTTCATTTCTCTATCTGAAACTTGATTTCCTAACGTAATGAAAGTGTCGTGTAAAAGTCGTACTACACTCACCTGTGAGTCTTTGGCTATTGTTGCTCCTGCAAGATCAGACCAGTGAAAGTAGTTTTGGACCAAATGATGTGAGTTTCAGGTTATTTGAGAGATATAGTTGAGAAGAGGCGATGAATGGGGTGGTGACTCTGCAGGCTGACTGAAGTCTTGTATCTCTCTAAGTCAAAGTGCTTGCTTGTTGCAACATTAATATTACCTATGTGGCACTCTGGAACAGTTTACTGATTTCTGATTGGCTGCAGTAAAATGGGCTGTGGCTGAACCTTGCACTGTATTCCGCAACAGTACTATGAACTAGAAAAGTTTATGCTGTAGAACTCAATATTGCAAAAATGTCCGGATGACACATTTTAGGTGTTCTCAGCAGATTTTCAGGTACCAATAAATTAACTCTGGTTGGCATTGTGTTTTTAAGTACAACTGACATCCTAACACAATGTCTTTGAGTTTGTAAATTGGAACTCTATCTGGCATATGAGTGGTTAGATGTCATGACAACAGCTGAGGCGACCATGGAGTAGTGGTTAAACAGTGGGTCTTCAACCTCGAAGGTTGCAAGTTCAATGTTTTTCAAATTTAATTTCGAGCGAAATTGCAAAAAAAAAAGCTTAGGTGAAGAAAGACAATGTTTGAGCTGCTGTGGTCTGGATAGGGTAATGGCCACAAGGTCAGAGGATTGCAGGTTTGAAAAAAACACTCAAGTAGATATTTATTGTTTATTTTTTGCGAAACTGTGAAAGTCACAAATTCGGTAACGCTTTAGAATAAGGTTCTTCTAATTAGCGTTTATAGTCACTAGTAAGCAGGTAGTAATTCCCTTACAAGTGCCCAATAACATGCTTATTAACTTTGTTAACATGCTTATTAACGTTGTTAACATCTGATGAGTAACTTTATTTGAGTAAAAGCATGAAAATCGGTACACATGGCAGCCATTTTGAAAATTTTGTTTTTTTCACAACGCCTCCATATCTAGTATTAGTCAGCATATCAAGATGGATATGGGTGCCGATGTAAATAATAAGACAAAAAAAACCCCCACTATAAATACATAATAAGCAGCTTATAAGATGTTAACAGAGTTAATAAGCATGTTATTGGGCCCTTTTAAGGGTATTACTACCTGCTTACTAGTGACTATAAACGCTTATTAGAAGAACCTTATTCTAAAGCGTTACCGACAAATGACTGAGCTTTGATTATTTATTTAAAAATGTTTTAATATGGAGAACCAGGCTTGCGACAGTCACACCATAGAACAAATGTGACATTTGACTCAAAATTAAGTATACTTATTTAAGCTCTGGATTTATTACACATTACTTTTTCACAACAGCGACATTAGTTTAATCATTTAAAGCATTGACAATTTTGAAAGCATGAATTGACTTAATTTTAAGAGCCTGCGACAGCAAAATTTACACGTCACGTCATCTACCCGAGTACCACTCTACTTTATTGCAGACAATTCAGAAAACTGGCTAAATGTTCAAAATAGTGCACTTATCCTTTAAAGGTGCAATGTGTGATATTTTAGTACTTTATTTGTAGAATTCATCGTGACCATTCACTAATGTTACCTTTTTCACGAATACTTACCACCACCATGAAATTCTAAGTGTTCATTATGACTAGAGAAATTGCACTTTTTATACATGAAAAGGGGGCTCTTCTCCATGTCCGCCATTTTGAATTTCCAGAAATAGCCATTTTTAGCTGCAAAACATGTTATGATTTGGTCATACGGTAAATATTAGTTTATTATTTAGTAAATATTCATGAAAAGATTAATTTTGGCAATAGACAGCACAGTTTCAATGAAGTTCAAGTTTCAACAGCTCATTGCGATACTCTGGCCACCATTCCACACAGTTCACCTTTAAAGTTTCTGATTTCAGAATTCATTTTACTGATTTTTTTTGTTTTTATAAAAAAAATCCATGACACATTTTATACCCCAGAAAAAGTCAAAATTATCATCATTTTTGTGTAAAGGTCCCATAAAGAAATCTGAATTTTCAGGTCTCACAATGTGAAAAGACTGACTACACAAATCAGTGTAATATTCTAAATTCATTGGACATATTTAATAGTTAATGTTTTCTGGTGTTCAGCTATAGCTTAATGACAAAATAATTTTGTAGTTCTTTATTGGAAATTGAAGTGAATTTATTTGTACAATTACACAATAGACATTCAAAAACTTAGTCTGATGTTGCTGTGGTTTGTTTAAATTAGAGATGTACAGGATCCAAGATCCGGTTCCGGATCCGGCAGGATAATAGGGTTTTTCAGACTATCCGGATCCGGCAGGATCTTAAGCAGTGGATCCGGTATCCGGCAGTTACCTAAAAATCAGTATCTGGGGCATCTCTACTTTTTACGTAGCCTTAGCTTTTCAGTCAGTCTTTCACAACCCCAATTGCTGCATGGAGTGAAAACCCTTTGGAAGCGGCTGTTGAAGGCAGTGTGGCAGTAAACCAATGAGTCTTAAAAATAGTTTGCGCCAACTTAATAAAAAGGGCCCACGTGTGCGAGTTGGCTATGTGTTTCAACCCTTTCGTAGGATCCGGTATCCGGTTACGGATCCGGCAGGATCTTAAGCAGTGGATCCGGTATCCGGCAGGATCCTAAAAATCAGGATCTGGTGCATCTCTAGTTTAAATAAGACAACACATTTCAGATCACATCAGATCTTGTAAAATTAGTCAAATAAATGTAACTCTGGCTACAAAATGTGCACTTAATTTCACATTTTACAAAATAAATTGAACATGAACAAATTAGCCTAACAAAAACTATCTAATGATTTCATAAAAAGGGACTAATTTGCATAATTTCTGCTGAAGTAATTATTGCATACTTAAAGGGACACTGTGCAGGAAATGGTCAAAAAAGGTACTGCAACTATGCTGCTCATTGAAACTAGGCTCCCTATTGCCAAATTTGATCTCTACATGAAAGTTTACTGAGTAATAAGCAAATATTTTCTAGTATCGTCCAAGTACAGTCATTTTTGCAGCTAAAAATGGCTGTTTTTGGAAATTCAAAATGGCGTACCATGGAGAAGATCCCCCTTTTCATGTAAGAAAAGTGCAATTTTTCCAGTCATAATGAATACTTAGAATTTGATGGTGGTGGTAAGTATTCATAAAAAAGGTAACATTAGTGAATGGGTAGCATGAATTCTGGAAATAAACAACTAAAAATCTCACACAGTGTCCCTTTAAAAATGAATCATTTGAAAAATGTATCAGATATAATCACCAAATGGACAGAATCTTCTAAATAAATGTTTGCATTCAAGGCTGCAGAGAGCTTTGGCTGGGCCAGAACAAAGTCATCTGAAAGGACCCCTCCACTCAATAATGTAGTAAAAACCCAATTCTGGGCCTCAACCTCTCCCTATAACCGGAACAATGGATCTCCAACAATGCCCCCCCCCCCCCCCCCCCCAAAAAAAACCCTTCCCTGTTCGCATTCCCAACCCCTTGACCTTAAGGGCTATTTTTGAGTGTTTGTGAGGTTTTGCACAATGTCTACTTAAATGGTTCCTGTGCCTGCATACTTTGGCCTATGATGAAGTGGCTGGTACCATTTGAAAGTAGAGACTCTGTAGAATCCACAGGAAGTGACAGGACGATGTTGTGATGTACTGCCAAGGACTTACAGGGGTTTGAACATATATTTTTCTGACAAGCAGTTTTAGAAACTCTTGGAAATAATTACATTTCAGCAGTTTAGCTGATACATTTTGCCTTGTAAACAAATTTGATACTTACTCACAGGTCTACAGAAGCTGTTTGTCAAAGGGGATCTTTCTACGGCTATATATGACCTTTCCCAAGACAATTATGTGTGGATATGCACATGCGTTTTGCCATGTGTTTTATTGTAGACCTTTTGATTTGTCAAAATGCACCCCACAAATAAGGTCTCACTGTTCAAGAACATTTTGAGCTAGAAGCCTCATGATGGTCTGAAATGAAAGCTTACCCCTTTAGGTGTTATACAGTCATCTGACTTAGTTGGATATGCCTTTTGGGTAGTATTACAGAGATGTTATTGTACTCTACTGTACGGTACTGTACACTACGTACAGTAAAAACATGGGAAGAAAGGGGCATTCTTGAGCAGATTTTAGATTCCCCTGTCCCTGGGTGTAACACAGAAGAGCTATATGACTCATTTGAAAACCTGGACTCTAGACTATCATCCAGTCTTTGAATGGAGTTTCTAGCTCTTGCTTTGAGGGAGCTGCAGTCATTCAAAGCAAATGAGCCAACACAAAGCTGCGTAAAACAGGACCTGCCTACTTCTCTTCTTGGGCTTGTCTTTCAGGGAAGGAATGTCACAGAGCCACTCCAGTGGTGCCCATGTAATCAGCAGGGCCTGGGGATCATGTGGAATACCATTGAACATATGAAATATATGGAAGTGTAGGCAAAAACAGCACAATTCTTGAGGGAAAAAACGTGATCGTTTTGTTTTCCACAATAAAGTGGTTTAGTTTGAGTGGAGTTGTACAACTTGTGGTTGAAATACAGTAAAAAAAAAAAAGAATACACTTTCATAAACCTTAGATTGTAACAGACATTTTGAGACCATGGGGATAAGGATATGTTCATGTTTGGATGTCCACTTGGGAGGGTCAAATTTGAAAGGTGACATTGTGTAATAAATTGATAATAATGCGCATAAAATATGTTCAAATCCCTGTATAGTAGTGATAGGTGTGTACCTGAGGGTCTAAGCATTCCAATGATATATAATGTTCCTGGGTTTATTACACCACCTGGATTATAAACAATTGCGGAATGAAGATCAAGTTGAAGTTCAAAGTCATTCGGGTCGCCACCGGGTCGCCTTACAGTCAAGGTTAATCATTTCTCTAATTTTGCCATTTCAACTACGTGTTTGGCTGCTTTATACAGCTCATCCAAGCCCTTTCTGACTCCAAACAGTGTGGCACTGAATGACAAAGCAGCTCCAGTTACCATTCCAAGAATGGGAATGAATCTGAGAGCTGTTTCTAACCCTTCTAGTGCTACACAGCTTGCCAGTTCAACTCCCAGACCTGCCACAGACCTCTCAGCAACAGCCTTTATGAACTTTGATTCATGTACTTGTGCATATATGGGCTTATTTACTCTTTCTGACAGCCTGCGAAGGGACTTCTCATCTAAACCAAACGAGTAATACACATTGGCTAGAAAACCCATGACCACTGGAATATCAAACGCAGCAGACACCCCTGGCACGGGAATTGCCCCTACAACCCCAGAGGCAATGGCTACAGCCCAGGTTACATTTTTGAATGTTTTGTATTTCTTGTCAAGACTTTCCATGGAATACACTGGCAGACTTTGAATTAGAGCATTTCTCTTGTTTTCTGGAAGGTCATTTTCCAGTGCCTTTACAAGATCCCCAAAATCAAACCTGTTTAAGAACCAGGATGACACAAGGAAGATGCAACTGCCAAACTGTTTGAATCTCTTCTCAAGGTCTTGTCGGATGTGAGTGATTGTTTGCTCCTCTGTTTTACCTTTCCTCTTTCCTGCCTCTACATCCTGATCAATTATTGAGCGGATAATGTAGCAATTCTTGTTCTTTCCTCTGATTTCTTTGGCTAGCAAGATGTCATTTTCCATCACTCTTTTGCCTACGATGATCACAAAAAAGTCATAGCAGTCAAATTTCATAATTTCAAGGTATTTTTTTGCTTTGAATGTTTCTGTCCCCATGCCTGGCAGGTCCCAGATGTTGACGTTGGGCATTCTTGGGTGGGGGTACTTCTTAGCTTCCATGGTGCATTCCACTTCATCAGTGGGTGCTGCGCCTTCATCACCATCTGAAACGCCTCTGATGGCATTGACGAAAGAGGACTTTCCAGTGCCAGACGGCCCGGTCACAGCAATATTGAGGGTGACATGGCTCAATTTCTCCATCTCTGACTTTCCTTTGGCAGTGGCCTCCTCGAAGGTGGATGCTCCAGATTCCTTTATGGCATCGTGAACTTCAGCAAGTTGGCTCTCCATGTTCTAAACACAAGATGGTTGCAGATCATTAGCAAAATCTTACAATTTTGGTGACAGTGAAGTTGTAAAGGGCCGTACACACACGTCGCTACTAGTTACTCGCTCAGCGAATGAAGTCAATAGAATGTCAATGTGTTCCAGCGAGACTAGCAGGCGAGTGGGCGAGTACTTTACAAGCGATGTGATGTGGGCGGATCCCAAGTTGAAAATATTTTAACTCCGAGCGAGGTGAGTTAGTGACTAACCAATTGGAATGCAGAGTTCAGTACTTCTCGCCTGTACATTGGCAGTTAAGCCGTGGGAACTTTCAGCGAACGTTCCATAAAAGAGTGACGAGTAGGCGAGCAAGCGAGAAGCTAGTAATGTGTGTGTACGCCGCTTAACAGAGGCCCTGTGCTAAGGGGTTATGGAGGATAATGTTGCACATGGTTGATAAGATGCATGCAGGGTTGTGAGTTAATCATTCATTGCTACCAATCCAATAGTGTGTTGATATTATCAAACACTGCCTGTTTCATCTATTTTGTTCCCCAAGTTACAATTGTGACTACAGCTGTAATCACGGCCAGGTAGGAACAAAAAGAGAAATGAGACCCCATAAAAGTCTGACAGGACCAGAAAGAGCAGCCGGTTCTTTGTGCAATACACTCACAATAAAACAATAACTGATTTATTTTCTTCTCGGTTCACTTTTCGGTCCACTTAAAGTGATACTGTCCCATTTTTGGAAATAAGCTTATTTTACACCTTCCCTTGAGTTAAATAATAGGGTTTTACCGTTCTCCTGTACTTTCAACCGTTTTCTAGTTATGACAGTGCAAATTTTACCTCCACCAAGCTGGTCTCATAGGACTCAATGTTAACTGCTAGCATGGAGGTAAAATTTGCACTACCATACCCAGAGAACGGTTGAAAGTACAGGAGAATGGTAAAACCCTATTATTTAAGTCCAGGAGAGGTGTAAAATAAGCTTATTTCCAAAAATGGGACAGTATCACTTTAAGGAGGACTGACTTTGGTTCACTTAAAGGGGACTATACAGTGATTAAAAAAAACCTTAAAGGGTGTATACATTTTATTGGGACAACCAGAGGCGCATCTTGCCACCAGGCTAGGCACGCAGCCGCTTGGGGCCCCCAAGCCTAGATGATGAATAATAGTTAAGATCTTAAACTACATTAGTGGCGATTTGTTGCAAATGTTCATTCTTTTTAATTTTCGCTTGGGGACCCAACTTAGAATCACCTCTGGGGACAGCCTATGTTCTGATCCCAGGTTGAATAGCTGTGGCATTGTCCCAGCTAGTAAGTAGTAAATAAGTAGGTAGGCAAATACAGTAAGTAGTAAGTAATTCAATAAGTAAACAAGTAAGTAATAAGTCAGTCAATAAGTAGCCTAAGTAAATGTGAATCTGGGTTAGTGTAATGAAATGCCATAAAGCACACACACACACACACACACACACACACACACACACACACACACACACACACACACACACACACACACACACACACACACACACACACACACACACACACACACACTGTCAAGGTATTGTACATTTACACTTTTTTCAATGGCTAATACGCTTTGGTCTGATCTGCATCATCATTTGCAAAACTCTCAATACAGTTTACAGGCCTTACACTGCTCTAGCCAAAAAGTTGCCACAATAGTCCTATGCAGCCATGCGAGTGTCATGTAAAACCTTACTAAACTCACCTGTGAATCTTCTGTTATTTTTGGCAAATAATGCTCCTGCAAGACCAGACCAGTGAAAGTAGTTCTTGACCAAATGATGTGAGTTTCGGGTTATTTGAGCGATACAGTTGAGAAGGACCGGTAAATGGGGTGGTGACTGACAGAAGCCTCATGACTCTCCTAGTCAAAGCAGTAGCCTACATAAACATTTATGGTATTGTAATAAATATGTATTATACTATTGACACTCTGGAACATGCTGGTGTCTGATTGGCTGCTAGGCACACAGTAACACAGGTTGTGGCTGAACCTTGTCCTTCAGCCTCTGAAATGACCAAACACAAAAGACCTTGTGATCCATGTATTCACAGCCTGTATGTATTTATTATTATCCACATATCAAATTCCTTTCATTTTAAGCCCAATTGGGAAACTCCAACTCCAACTCATTGTGACACAGCACTCCACAGCACACAAGTGAACACTGCACACTGCACAGAATGGAATTGCATTCATGCCTCACCCGTTCAAGGGGGCAGCCCCCAATGGCGCCCAAGGGAGCAGTGCGGTGGGACTGTACCATGCTCAGGGTACCTCAGGGGAGAGCACTGGTTAATTACTCCCTCCCCACCAACCTGGCGAGTCGGGTGACGAACCTGCAACCTTTGGGCCACAAGTCTGTAGTGTTAACTAAAAGAGAACATGTTGCATTCACACACACATACTTGTACACACATCTCACCAAGGTCTGGGATTCAATGTTTTGCTACGTCCCATCCACACACACACGCGCACACACACACACACACACACACACACACACACACACACACACACACACACACACACACACACACACACACACACACACACACACACACACACTTTACCTGCCCGATCCACCATGTTATACAAAGCAACTCCAATAGGGGGAGTGTGATGCCAGCAGAAAAGAAAGCAACACAGGTTGTCCTTTTGAAGTCAAAGTAAAGTCAAAATCAAAGTGTAGGCCTACTTAACTGTCAAAATTCGAATCCACGACGGTGGCAAGCTCAATCTAAAAAGACTAGATAGCCTAAATAGGCTAGCCTACCTGTATCTGTTCTTTATTGACCAGCTAGGTTAAGATAACCTGGAGGTAGTGGGAAATCAGCTTGGAAAAGAGCCTGGTCTCCTCATTTTCTTAACTAAATAATGCCTGCAGGCCATCTTCCACTGAATGAGATGGAGAATAGGTCTACATGGCGGGTGGCAAAACGGCAGGTGAGAAGTTGTGAGAAGATATCTACTATAGTAAGAATTAAATACAGACCCTGCATTTTTACAGCCTGATTAGCAATATATTTTTATGTATAGGCTAATTAAATAGTCTAGAGGGAATTTGTGAAAATCGTTCACTTTGTGACAAGTTTCTGATTTTGGGCAGGGTGTTAGGTATGGGTCTAAGGTTTCAAAAAATCATTGGCTACAAATTGGCAGCCCACCTTAGTGCCCGCTATCCATTAAAAAAATGTGCCTTTTTTTTTTTTTTAATCTGAAATTGTTCTATAGTCCAACGTTTCCTATTTCATTTAATGAAATAATAGTTTTGTCAAATGCAAATAGACCTAACTTTTTTTTATCATTTAGTAATCCTGAGGGAAATTAAGTATCCAGTATACATACATGAATACAGAAGAAGACACAAAGACATTACACACAACTGTGACAGAGTGCTCTGTCTAGCTCCTCCGTACAGCACCTTGTTAATTGTATCTGGTCACTGGAACAGGGGTGCACACCTGCATGTAGCTGACTAGCGGCTGATAACATCCTTTTAACAAGCGTCAGTACATGAGAAGCACACACACACAGTCACTAACGATAACATTCATACACAACGGTAAACACAGACGCGGCATCAAACATTAGTATTTACAAACATTTTTGCGCAATACACGCGACTTCAAACAAACATCCATTCACGCGAACACAAACACTGAAACTTTTCCCCCCGACTTCGGCTACACTCACGCGATAACAATAAACATACACTTACCGAGTAGCGCAGGTTAAATCCTGTTTGCTATGTCCCCCTTTTCTTTGGTTTTTGATGAGTTCTCCATTTTGCCCAATAGTTTTAACTCCAGCAGCATTTGTTTGGGGAAGGTTTGTATGGTGTGCGCGCCGCCATGACAGGCAAACTCGAGCAGTGGGGCTGAGGGCTTGTTCAAGCGCCTCAGCTCGGCGCAATGCAGCGTGGGTACGGGGCAAACTACTTTTTACAGGGTTTTGGATGAAATGTTGAAATATTGTGCTTTACATGGGAAACTGTGCAATGATTATGATGCATATGAAGTGTATTATTTTGCAACTAATTACTGAATGTAGAAGTAATGTGTAAAAGTGCCTATTACTGATTATTGAAGTTAAATGTGAAGATAGTATGGGTTGAGCATTTGAAATACTGGGCTGTGATCATTCTGAGAGAGAGTGTGTGAGCAGAAGCATTGAGTACCAGCTCAGATAAACAGTTGTACTGCAGATTGTGGCTGTAAGTGGATTTACCTTTTTTGGAACTGGATTATTTTGGACATTAATATTTTGCTTCTTTTTGATGGACTTGAACAATTATTTTGGACTTTCAAATTAGCTTATTTTCTTTATTGAATTTTTCTTTTTATTGGCCAACTTTATTTACAAGCCACAATTTCACATTTTTGTCACTTTTTTGGATTTTGGGTGCACTTCAACAATAAACACCCTGCACTTAAGTGCTGCTGTGGCGGAGCCAGTCTGTTTTTTCTAAAGGAACCCAACCTGAGCCGTGGTACTTTGTGACATATGGTGGCAGCGGTGGGATTGGCCAGCCACAGGAAGTGCATCGCCAAATTTCAAGATGGCCGACGTGAAAGGTGAGAAGCAAGAAGAAGAATGGCAGGAGGCATCTGAGGTGCACGAAGAAGAGCCAGAGCCGGTGGTGCGCTCGAAGATGACTTCAAGTACTCCGACAGAACAGAAACCCAAAGCCTGGTTCCAGCCAGAGGTGACGGGCGCAGCATCACAGGAGGAGGTAGAAAGGACATCAGAGAAGGAGGCGGAGCATACAATGGGAGACGTAGCAGGCCTGCTGAGGGAGTTCCTGACGGTGCAGCAGCGTCGTGAGGAGACCATCCTGGCAGAGATTCGTGGCCTGGCTACACACCTGGGACAAGGACAAGCCGGAGGACAGCATGCAGCGTCGAGGACCGCAGCTACGTTGGAGAGTGCTGAAGAGTCGGAGAGTCCACGGATGGGTCTCCCCACACCAACCCCCCATCGTCGTCGAGGCGCCAGAGAAGAGCCAGCAGACTCGTTTGATGAGCCGTGGGCAGTTCCTGCTCCAGCGCAAGACCAGCCTGCTGCAGTGCAAGATCGACCGGCTGCAGCTCCAGCTCAACAAGCGCAGCCAGAGAGGGTTGTGCGCAAGGAGCCCAAGATGCCGCTGTACCAACAGGGTGAAGATATCGAAGATTACCTGCTGCGTTTCGAGCACATGGCCAGGACATGGGCGTGGCCAGAGAGAGACTGGGCATGTCGCCTAGTGCCACTGCTGACGGGGAAGGCGCTTGCAGTCTACACAGCGATGGATGAGGAGAAGTCCAACACCTACAAGCATCTGCAAGAGGTGATCCTGGAGAAGTTCGACGTGACGACTGAGACCTACCGACAGCGCTTCAGGACGCCGACGACACCACCAGGAGAGACCCCGACAGAGACGTACAACCGCCTGAAGAACCTGTATCGGCGCTGGATGAAGCCGGAGCAGCATTCCAAGGAGGACATCGCGGAGACGATCATCATGTAGCAGCTGATCAACATTCTGCCGTACGACGTCCGTACCTGGGTGAAAGAGCACGAGCCGAAGGATGCTAAGACCACTGCAAAACTTGCCATGCAGTACCTCAACGCTCATCGGCGTGGCAGTCAGCGACCTCAAGCATCACCACACTTTCCGAGTAATCAGCGACCCCAAGCACCACTGCACCTCCAAGGCACTCATCGATCTCAAGCACCCCAGCGATCTCAAGCAACCCAAGATGTCAAAGACACACGGGACGGTAGAGGTACCATGGGTGGGGCTGTGAGATGGGATGGTTCGCAGAATAGAGGGCGAGAGATTGTCTGTTATAACTGTCAGCAGCAAGGTCATAAAGCTGTTGTGTGTCCTATAAGAAAGCCAAAGCTTAACGGGTTTTGCTATGTACCGAGGGAGGGAGACAGTCTTGGTGGGGATGATGATGATGGTAATGACAATGCTGATGAAATGAAATCTGAGATTCTGTTGAATGGACAAGCTGTGAATGCACTGGTTGATACTGGTAGCTCCGTGACTCTCGTGAACAGATCCCTGCTACCCTCTGATAACCTGAACTATGAAAAGAAAATGTTTGTGCAATGTGTACATGGTGATGAGAAGGAATACCCGACTACTGAAGTGACTGTAACTGCAAAGGGTCAAATGTTTCTGATTAATGCTGGGGTGGTGAGAGATTTGCCAACTGATATAGTCTTGGGGAGGGACTTACCAGTGTTGACAGAACTTCTGGATACACCTAAAAGTGAAGCTGCAGGTGTGCATCTGTCTTGTGCAGTGTTCACCAGATCCCAAACGAAGGGCGGGCTTGAGCCCCTACCAGACTTGTGTAGTAGTCTGTACCAGGGCGGGTCCAAAGGCCCCAGGAAGACGCGCCAGCAGCGGCGCATAGCGAAGCATTTGGGTACCCCGGTGGCTAAACCGGAAACTACTGCTCTTAAAGCTGATGGGTTGTGGGAGGTGCCAGAGAACATGGGAGCATTGCAAACTGGGGATGTGTCATTGAAACCTTTGTTTGACAGAGTGAATGGGAAGGGAGGTGATCAAGTAGGGGTGGATGGGGAAAGAGTAATGTTGGAGAATGGGCTGTTGTACATTGAAGGGGATAATGTTAAGCGCCTAGTTATACCGAGCACATGCCGACCTCTAGTCCTCCACCTCGCACACACACTACCCTGGGCAGGTCATTTGAAACTGCAGAAAACTTACCTGAGATTAAGCTCGCGATTCTTTTGGCCGTCCATGTATACCGATGTGCGTACATATTGTGCTAACTGTCCAGTGTGCCAGAAAACAGGTGCTGTGCGGAGAGCGGACAGAGTACCTCTGCACCCATTACCTGTGATCTCCACCCCCTTCGAACGCATCGCCATGGACATCGTCGGACCACTGGAGAAGAGCAGCTCTGGGTACCGATTCATCCTGGTGATCTGCGATTACGCAACCCGCTATCCGGAGGTCTTCCCGCTGCGGTCCATCACCACACCCAAGGTCATCAGTGCCCTGGTCCAGCTTTTCTCCCGGGTTGGATTCCCGAGAGAAATTCTCACCGACCAAGGGACAAACTTCACATCACGACTGATGCACCAACTCCACCAGCAGCTGGGAATCAAAGCCCTCCGGACCAGCCCATACCATCCGCAGACGGACGGACTCGTGGAGAGATTCAACCACACCCTCAAGAGCATGTTGAGGAAATTCGTCTCAGACACCGGCAAGGACTGGGACAAATGGCTCCCCTTCCTCCTGTTTGCATACAGGGAGGTGCCTCAAGCCTCGACGGGATTCTCCCCATTCGAGCTGGTGTACGGCTGGCAGGTTCAAGGTCCATTGGACCTGCTGAAGAAGACGTGGGAGAGGCCAACAGAAGCTTCATCCGAGGTGGGCATCGTGCAGTATGTGCTGCGAATGAGAGACCGCCTGGACCAGTACAGAGAGGAGGCTGAAGAAAACTTGCGGAAGGCGCAGAAGGCACAGAAGCTCTGGTATGACCAGTATGCCAGGCACCGTGAGTACCAGCCAGGTCAGAAGGTCCTATTACTGCTACCCACCAGCACCAGCAAGCTTCTCGCGAAATGGCAAGGCCCATACGTCATCACCAAGAAGATGGGTCCAGTCACATACCAGGTACACCACCCTGACAAGGGCAAGACCACCCAGGTGTACCATGTGAACATGTTGAAAGAGTGGAAGGAGATGAAGACTGAAGAAACAAAGGTGAAGTCGGAGCATCCTGAGACGAAGATGAAGGAAGTAAAGACAGAGATGGCGGAGCCTGAGACAGCTGAGGTGAGGAGAAAAGGTGCCAAGGTGATGATGGTGCGTAAAGTGGATGCAGATGAAGATGAAGAAGATGAAGATGACATGCAGACCTGGAGACCACGGAAAGAGGCTTCAGTCACACTTGACCACTTGAAGGCGGACATGAAGACAGATCTACAGGAGGTCTTCAACCTTTTCCCATCACTGTTCCAGCCTAGACCGGGGCTCACTGGAGTGTTGGAGCACAAGATCCACCTGAAAGACCCCACTCCAATTCAGCAGAGGCCTTACAGGGTGCCAGAGACCCTTGTGTCTGTACTGAGAGAAGAGATCCAGACCCTGCGGGAGTTGGGCGTAATCAAGGATTCGATGAGCGAGTGGAGCAGTCCAATTATGGTGGTGCCCAAGAAGGACGGATATCTTCGGATATGCATGGACTTCAGGAAACTCAACACAGTCTCGCAGTTCGATGCCTATCCGATGCCCAGAATCGACGACTTGCTGGAGAAGATTGGTCGGGCCAGGTACATCACCACGCTCGACCTCTGCAAAGGTTACTGGCAAGTGCCGCTGGAGGAGAAGTCCAGGGAATACACTGCCTTCAGAACACCTAGTGGACTCTTCCAATTCACCGTCATGCCATTTGGTTTGCACAGCGCTCCAGCCACATTCCAACGGCTAATGGACAGAGTCCTACAGGGGTGTGATGATTGCTGTGCTGCTTACCTGGACGACGTTGTGATCTTCAGCGAGACCTGGACAGAACACTGTCAACATCTGCAGAGAGTCCTCCAACGCATTCAAGAGGCAGGACTTACCTTGAACGTCCAGAAGTGCGAGTGGGCCAGGGATGAAACCAAGTACCTGGGATACCTCGTGGGCCATGGAGAGGTCCGACCGCAAGTCGACAAGGTAGAAGCCATCATGAACAGTTCTCGACCTCGGACCAGAAAGCAGGTCAGGTCGTTCCTTGGACTTGTTGGATGGTATCGCCGTTTTATTCCCCATTTCTCCACCATCGCCGCACCTCTAACTGATCTCACCAGCAAAGCCGCCAGGAATCCAGTTCAGTGGACTGAAGAGTGTGAGAAGGCCTTCACTGCATTGAAGACATGTCTGTGTTCCTCTCCAGTTCTACAAAGTGCAGACTTCACACAGCGTTTCCTTGTCCAAGTGGATGCATCTTCAGTAGGGATCGGAGCTGTCCTGGTGCAAGGGAAGCCAGGTGAAGAAAGGCCAGTGCTCTATCTGAGCCGGAAGCTACTGCCCAGAGAACAAAGGTATTCCACAATTGAGAAGGAGTGCCTTGCAATTAAGTGGGCTCTGGAGAGTCTACGATACTACTTGCTTGGCCGAGAGTTTGATCTGGACACGGACCATCGAGCTCTCACATGGATCCAGACCATGAAGGACCACAACGTGAGAGTGACCAGATGGTATCTCGCACTCCAACCATACCGATTCAAGATCCGACACAAATCTGGGAAGCAGAACATACCAGCGGAGTACCTGTTCCGACTGCAGATGCTCTGCAATCTAGGAGAAGGGGAAGGTAATGTGACAGAGTGCTCTGTCTAGCTCCTCCGTACAGCACCTTGTTAATTGTCTCTGGTCACTGGAACAGGGGTGCACACCTGTATTTAGCTGACTAGCGGCTGATACCATCCTTTTAACAAGCGTCAGTACATGAGAAGCACACACACACAGTCACTAACGATAACATTCATACACAACGGTAAACACAGGCGACATCAAACATTAGTATTTACAAACATTTTTGCGCAATACACACGGCTTTAAACAAACATCCATTCTTGCAAACACAAACACTGAAACTTCCCCGCGACATTGGCTACACTCACACGATAACAATAAACATATACTCACCGAGTAGCGCAGGTTAAATCCTGTTTGCTATGTCCCCCTTTTCTTTGGTTTTTCATGAGTTATCCATTTTTGCCCAATAGTTTTAATTCCAGCAGCATTTGTTTGGGGAAGGTTTGTATGGTGTGCGCGCCGCCATGACAGGCAAACTCGAGCAGTGGGGCAGAGGGCTTGTTCAAGCGCCTCAGCTCGGCGCAATGCAGCGTGGGTACGGGGCAAACTATTTTCTACAGGGTTTTTGATGAAATGTTGACATAATGTGCTTTAAATGGGAAACTGTGCAATGATTATGATGCATATGAAGTGTATTATTTTGCAACTAATTACTGAATGTAGAAGTAATGTGTAAAAGTGCCTATTAGTGATTATTGAAGTTAAATGTGAAGATAGTATGACCTGTGGGAGGGGTTGAGCGTTTGAAATACTGAGCTGTGATCATTCTGAGAGAGAGAGAGTGAGCAGAAGCATCGAGTACCAGCTCAGGTAAACAGTTGTACTGCAGATTGTGGCTGTAAGTGAATTTACCTTTTTTGGAACTGAATTATTTTGGACATTAATATTTTGCTTCGTTTTGATGGACTTGAATAATTATTTTGGACTCTCAAATTAGCTTATTTTCTTTATTGAATTTTTCTTTTTATTGGCCAACTTTATTTACAAGCCACAATTTCACATTTTTGTCACTTTTTTGGGATTTTGGGTGCACTTCAACAATAAACACCCTGCACTTAATTGCTGCTGTGGCGGAGCCAGTCTGTGTTTTCGAAAGGAACCCAACCTGAGCCGTGGTACTTTGTGACAACAACATTGCATATGTATTCACCATAGGCCTACATATTCACTCGCGCACACTTGCGCGCGTGCGCGCGCACACACACACACACACACACACACACAGACACACACACACACACACACACACACACACACACACACACACACACACACACACACACACACACACACACACACACACACACACACACACACACACACACACACACAGGTTCAACAACTGGAAAAATGTCCAAAGTGTCCAGGTGCCAAAGTCGCTATGCTAGTCCAGGGTCAAGTATGAAGAGCCGGGAATCCACAAGTTGCCCACTGTGTGTGGCCTCTTAACACCCACTTCAAGGGGTGATTGTCATTGTCCATTATATAGTCAAGTTTGTTCAGTGTTCTCTTCTCAGCAGTGGTAGTGAGAGCCTCCAGTTATGTGCCAACAACAGACCCAGCATTCCTCATCAGTCTGTCACAGCATAGGAAAGCACACTGGCAATGACAAACTGTTAGAACATCTGCAGGGGTCTGTTGCATACATTGAAGGATCTCAGTTTCCTCAGATTTGAAGGTCTTTTTCATTCTTTTTCAAATGTGTGTTTGTCGTCACTTTTTCTTGAAAAACAGCACATATTACACTGTTCACAGTAGCCTAATTAAATCACATTTCTGCCCCAATGATTTACAATATTTTATTGTAATGTACACAGTACATAACCACACCTTACAGGTACAAAGAAAATTACTGTATTATTATTGTATTATTTGTTCATTTAGATGTTACTGGGATTTAACAGTATATTATTGTCTCTGAATTGTGACTTATTTTAGTCAAGTTATTTTAGGCAGCTCCATTGAAACTCATTCATTCTTCAATTATTTCCATCTAGCTGCAATACCACCCCTACCTTAGCGCAGCACTATGGTTCTCTGTAATGTCATAGCAATGTTGTTATGATGTAGTTAAGCATTTTCAGCTAGTGAATAGGGTCGCCGGCGACCCCAGCTGCAGTAAGAGGCTACGTCACTGACAATTCTCATGGGTGTTGGGTGGTGTACAAGGCCAGAGATACTTTATACAAGATGAGATGAAACACCTGCATCCATAGATATGAATTGGGGGCAATCCGTAAGGCCAATATGTCGTTTGCCTGCACGTCTCCCATCTGTCCGGTAACAAGAGCCAATTGCTTGCTGTGTTGCACTGTCATTGATCCAATCATCCTGCTGCATCGACTTGTAAGCTTATTGCTCAAAGCAAACGTTGTATGCCTTCGGAATATCTGCAGCTGGTTGGTGGCAAATGACGTGCGACTCACATCGGGTAGCTACTCACATGGATACTCACTCTGCAGACACGAAGGCACTACAGAGGGTGGTGAGGATGGTAGAAAAGATCATCAGATCAGCCCTACCAGCCATTCACTACCTACATTTAACACTGTTCCAAGAGGGCAATGAACATCATCAAAGACACCACTCATCCAGCACACAGACTGTCTCTCTACTACCATCAGGGAAACGCTACCACAGCATACTGTACCGCACAAGCAGACTGGGTAACAGCTTCTTTCCAAACGCCATCAGACTCATCAACACACTGAAAAAAAACACATGAACATTCCAAGGACACTGGGCCCACCCAGTGTGTTACTGGTGGAAGGACATACTGTATGTCCCATAGCAAATCAGCCACAGTAATGACATCACTGAAGCTCCACCTATGTAAGTCAGTTCTGGCCCTACCACGTGACCCTATCCTGTACACTGGCCAACCTGCCGGTTTGATTTTGATTCTGATTTTGATTCTTGTATCACACTCACTGAGCTTACTATGGGCAGTGATGGGTAAGTGGTTGGGCTGTCAGACTTGTGGTTGGGGCGGCAGACAGGTTGCCAGTTTGACTCCCGACCCGCCAGGTTGGTGGGGGGAGTAGTTAACTGACTACCTCACTGGAAGACCCATGTTTTCCTGGGTGACCATACATCACAGACTGCGGTCACCAGCACAGGAGCGCCACAGGGAACGGTGCTCTCCCCTGTGTTGATCACTCTATACACCTCCGACTTCAATTACAACACGAAGACCTGTCACATGCAAAAGTTATCTGATGACATTGCTATCGTGGGGTGCATCAAGGATGGCCAGGAAGGAGAGTACAGAGGACTGGTGGAGAACTTCGTCAGATGGTGCCGGAACAACCACTAAAACCAAGAAGATGGCGATTGACTTCAGAAGGACCACCCCACCATTGGTGTCTGTCTCTATCAAGGGGAGACAGTGGAGACAGTTGGCACCTTCAAGTACCTACACTCTAAGAAAATTTCCCTGCAAAATAACGGCAGTTACTGGCAATTATATTTACCTGTAATTCTACTGTTATTTCACACCAACAATCAAATACAGCTCATTGCTGTTTAATGTATCAGAGTATATAACGTTTTTTTCAGCAGTAATTGAACTGTTAAATAACAGTACTCTACAGAACGCTCACAGTATTAGTATTGTTAAACTAAAAGTGCTCTACAATATTTATACAGTAGTATAGGTAAAATAACAGCACACTACAGTTAAAAAGTTGAAGATGTACTGTGAGATAGCAGGCAATTACTGGGTCATAGTTCCATTCATGAATATAGCCATGGCAACTTCCCTCCCACCCATACCCTGGCCATGTTACCGCCCCACCGTCCCATCGGTCACCATGACTGAAGTGACTTGAGCATGATACCATGCCGCCACTATGCTATATTGAGATGCTGGTTTGCGGTGGTCCTTTGAATATGAGGGGCATGAATACAATTTCAGTGCAGGCCTACGCAGTGCTATGTTACAATGACAATGGGAGTGTGTGAGGGGGGCTTTTTTAATGTATCAGCTCTTCATGAGCCAAATAAAAATAGCATTGGTCAGTCTGTAAAAACGTAATTTGCACCAAGTAGCATCCCACACAGCAAAAGTACACCGTAATGGATCCGCCCCGGAGTCCACCATCCGGAGGTCATCCTCCGGAACGGATCCGGTAAACGGGGCCGTATCGGCGTCCACTTGCACGCCGCCTATCATCCGACGCGGAGGCGTGGTGCGGATCCGCACGGATCCGCGTGCAGAAGCGTACCTCCGCAGTGAGCCCGGTTCGGAGGCGCGACATCCGATGCGGACTCATTCCGTGTCCACTTATTGCATCCGTCACGGTTCCACTACTTTTTATCAGTTACGGACCCATTCCGGACTCATAGATGTTCCGGGCCGGGACCATTTTGGATCCGTGCTCATAAAGTTACTTTCTTATTATGCTATAATCCCAATAAACGAACACTAAACCAGTTAACCGTTTCAAACAGCATTTAGATTTAATTCTACAGATAACACAGACCTGGCCTAGACACCGTTTAAATAAGAACCCGAAAAAAACACAACCTGACGAAGAACTTCACTCATCATGATTTTTTATTTATCTTGACATTATTTTTCTGTCTCACTGTCATGTTGAAACAATCGCGTGTCGTGGCTGCCTTCTCTTCCTTCCCTCATCAGTCGACGGGGAAACATCACATCAGCGCTCCGATCTGAAAAGGCAACAGAGCTAAACTTAGAGCTTTCATTTAAATTTCGTAAGATGACAATCAGACATTGCATTGCATATGGAATGGACAACGCTCTTTCACATCTCTATCCCGTGACAGTAATGATGTTGAATATTATAAGATGTACAATGTCCTACTTACTCTTGGTCGTAAAAGCCGGGAGGTAGGCGGGCATCACCGTAGCAGGGTGGATTACAGCTGGCAAGCCCTGTCCGACCCAGGGGTAATTCCACCTGTTTACTGTTGCACAAGATTAAGAACAAATTCAGATATTTGTAGCCCAACCACGGACATCTGTATCAAACTATGAGCCCAGCTACTTCATTCATTCACCAATGATGGACAGCATATGGGACGAGGGCGCAGTTCATGGCCATCCATTAATTGCTAATAAATAATTAGCCTGGATTTCGTTAACGTGAGGAGAACATGATGCCACCGCTTTAGGATTTGTACCGTTAAAAACACAGTTGGTGCCAAACCTGTTGAGAGCATCACCAATCCGTGTAAAAGTGTACCACGAGCCAAATTCAGACCAATAGATAGATTTCCTGTTTACTAACAGCGCGCCTGTGCACGGCGACAAGGGGAAGAAAGGCTTCTACGGCCATAGAAAAACAGTATACAGCTCTGTTAAAATCCACGTATTTTACTTTTTGTTATTTTGCTAGTTGCTTTTAAAAAAAATAAAAAACGGCCGGTACACACTCTCCCGACCCATCCCCAATTGTAATTTTGCCACCTAGAGCCTTTCCTAGGTCTAGGTTTCATGATAAAAAGGCAGGATATTTACAGTGCTAATAGCATTACATCTGAAGGCTGCCAATGGGCTGACACTGATGTTGGTAAAACGTGCTTGATCAAAGGTGACAACGTTTCTTCTCCGATGTTTTTGTACACTACATTGAGGAAAAGGGGGGAGTGAGCGAGAGGGCAAAGGATCTTGCTTGGATGTAAAACGATCATTCATGTGCCATAACAGGAGTGCTTACAACTTCAGGCAGTGTGCTGTTTGTGCTTGGTGCAGACTTGACGAGATACATACAAAATGTAAACATCTGCTTGTGCGACTTTTGGCAGATAGTTGTTCATAGAATATATGTTCATACACTTGATTAACCGGCATTTAAACGGAAAGGCGACCGTACCAAATAAATAACCTGGTGAATTTGAACATCTAATAACTACACGTTAGCTAGCTAGCTAGCAGCGAACGTTAGCGTGTTAGCTGGACAACTAACCACTACCTCCAAGTCAGACATGAGTCTCCCATCTTACATAAAATGTAAATTTAAGTTGAAAGGGGGGTATTGTTGAATATATGACCTGACATATAAACCATTTGAAACAGTACAGCTTGCTAGCAATGCTACCTACCGAATCTCAATAAGCGTTGCTAGCTAGCTAGCGCGCTACATTACCTGGACAAAATCAGCCCATTTCTGATGTTACATTGCTACTAGATACTAGGACTTTACTTGTAGATTAATCTACATTTTGTATTTCAATTGTAAGGAGATGAAAAACGGACAACAGATCTCTAATGCACCACCACTAGTGTGTTAGCTTGCTAAAGCAAGTTTCCAGTTTTAAAACAACTAGGATCTAATTACAGTTGGAAGTTGGTAATTCGGTTATTAACAATATGAATGCCTTCTCCAGCATTAAGGCAGTGCTAAAGTCTGTTACAATAATGTAGAGAAGTGGCTGAAACAGGAAGTACTTGTAATCGACTACGCCACCCTTAGGGAGTTTAAGTCCCCAAGGGAAAATTGTGTTTGAGTGTCACACAGCAAAACACAGGTTCGCACACCACAAAAACACAGGTTCGTGCAGAGAGAGAGTCGGAGACATTGGCTGTACTCTGAATCATAGAAATCTTTATTTTCTTTCACATAATCTATAAAAATATATGTTTTCCTCTTTTCTTTTAAAAATATGTCACTCAGGTGCAGGATTAACAGTTCTAGTGGGTCTACCTACTGAAGCCCACACACACACACGTCATACAGGGGTTGCCACTAGGGGCCGACAGTTGGCCCAACTGTAAAAGGGCGCTACCTCAAAGTTAATAAAGGCAAAGAAAAGGACACAGCAAACCGAGAATCAAAATAAAAAGAAATCAAACCACAACAAACCATGCAAAATAAATCAAAGGTGCACACAATTAAACAAAACGGTTAGACACAAGCAAAAGAATCAAAATAAAGAAAAGAGGTAGGCCTAATTCCAGGGGTTTTTCCAGTCAACCTCCCCCCCCATGGATCCCCTCACTCATCCACTGAACACACACACCGTTCATTCACACACACACACACACACACACTATGCGGAGCACCCACACACACACACACAGCGGAGCGGCCCACACACTAGCACACCCACACCGTACACACACACACACTGATCGGAACGCACACACAGCGGAGCGGCCCACACACTAGCACACCCACACTGAAAACACACACAAACACACACACACACACACCGCGGAGTCACCCACACCAACACAACACCAAGCACACAATGAGACACTTAATGCCCACAGGCACCAGTTTCTGCAATACAGCAATCGTTCCCACGTTAAGCAGCAGCCGGGGTCTTGACACGGATGGCTGTCACAGCAGCAACCTAAAGCCAAACAACAGGCCAACATTAGCTAAGCCCCAGTAGTGGTGCCGGGGGCAGCAGTAAAAGTATTGGAGCCGAGAGGGACTTACCATCAGTTCGAGGTTGGCGAGCGTGGAGCCCTTGAGTACAACGAGGACACTGGTCGAGATGGGCAGCGTACTATGAAGCCACCAAGCAACAAGTAAGGCTGAACAGTCTAGAAGCCATGCAGAAGCCAAAATTAGCAATCACGAAAGAGCAGAAGAACAAGGCGCTAGCCGCCAAAGCTAGGCAAATGCACAATGCGGTTACATACCCGAGTATGGATGATGAATAACGCAAGTAGGACCAAGGCCACCTACTACGAGGTCACTAGTAGGAGCAGGTAAAGGTTGAGTGCCGTGGGCAGTCTGAAAGCCATGCAAAACCAGGGTTAGCAACCATGAACGGGCAAGCCAAACAAAGCGCTAGCCGCCAAAGCTAAATGAGCACACATTTGCTAAACAATACGATACGTACCGGAGTGAATAACGCAAGTAGAACTGTGGCAGCCTACCAGGAAGCCACCAGTAGAAACAGGTAAAGGTTGAGCACCGTAGGCAACCTGAAAAAGCCGTGCAAGAGCCAGGGTTAGCACTCCTGAACGAGCAAGCAGAGCAAGAAGATAGCCACACAAGCTAGGTAAATACACAGTGCAGTTACGTACCGGAGTTCGGACAAAGTGAGTGCCCAAGTGAAAGAGAGTCGAGCAAGAGGGACGACAACAGCTGCAGCCAAGAAGTCGGAAGACGCCAAAGCATAGGCCAAGCGTGCTTGTCTGCCTCTGAACAGACCGCTCATATTTATGGAAAATTGCCTGCCAAGAGATTGAGGAAGTGACACCCCCATGACGCTGAATGGCTCCGAGCCTTAAAGGGGCCAGCATCCCACTACAATCACAATACATCAAAATGCTATGGTGCAACAACCTGCTTTATCACAAAAAACCTTTAACTCATTAAAACCTACATTTCCTAAAAAACGGATGCCCTGTGCAAGGTATACAAATAATCCCGATCACATAACTAACTCTGCAAGTACAGTTGAAAATAGATCAGCATCTTAAAATCCCACTTTCTTAGACAAGTTGTCCACAGCATCGATAGAAAACAATATTGAACTGCGCGACTTTCTGCCCCTCGCATGCGCAGTTGTTACCTTTTGTTACCGTGTGACGTTGCCTGGAAATCTATCTATATAGCCGTTTCATAAGAGTATTTGAACACTTAGACCTACGTTTAACTTTACACAAGTTTGCTTCAGTCAACCGGTTTGCTAGTAGCTGGCTAGCAAGCTAACGTAAACAAGGCTGTTAAAATGGGCACAATGTAGATATTTTTTATTCAACTGCACTTCCTCCATGTATCGGATGGCATCATATTTTAACAGCATTTAGGAAATACTACAATAGCCAAGTTCTCCATGTCTTTGAATGAATGAACTAGCTGTCTCGTTTTGAAAACAACTAGGGTTAAGCTTAACTTACACTTTTAAAGGCATAAGGGTCATTTCACGTGAAATCAGACACTTTGGGACCCGACCGACCCGGATTTCAATCATACTTGGTGTGCCTTTTCAGTAGCAAGGTAGCACCCCAGAACTGCATTGGTTTGAATCTGACACTAATATTAAGGGAGAAACAGACTAGGAAAGGTTTACATGTGAGGGTAGGACACTATACATTCAGCCTTGAATATATCAGTCAGTGTTAGTCACAAAAAGATGCCTGTGGTGTTGTTTGAAAGCTCTTTTCTGGCTCTACATAGTACACAATCACCTTGGAATACAACTACTCTCAGAATATGAATTATGATAAATTGAAAAATTAAAAATTGAATATCTAAAAAACTCATATTTTAAAATGGCCAGTTCCTTGTCCAAACGTAGCCGGCAATGTCATGAGCAGCACCTTAAATGCTGGTGTTCGGTTTGTTATTCATTTCAGAGAGAAGTTGACTCACAAATATGGCATCATACAGACCACTTACTAATAATATGGTAATACCATAGTAGCATCACATGACAAAACAAAAACAAAACAAAAATGGTCAGTGTCCATGGTCCCAGGTTTCAGAAACTAAGGCAGATGTCCATTTATACACACCAAATGATGATATGTGAATGTTTGAACATTCCTTCTCTGTGTACCTGTGCCATCTTCCCTTTACCGTACTTTAAAGAGATAATCAATGGCTACACTCTCATTTTGTACTCTACCAGTGCATTTGAAGCAGCAGCTGTGTCTTTTGTAGATAATGTATAAGTACGTCCCGTTGCAGTTACAGGTTCCACTACCAGAAGCACATCCTGATGATCCATGACAGTCTATCTGGTCTGAAGGGAAAAGTGAAGGATGGAGATGGCCCATGAGGATGCAGGAAGTTCAGTTTCACCTCTCCAGTGCTCGGCATACATTCCTCAGCACATGCTAGCCACCAGTTGCCATCATATACAGCTACAACATACCCTTTGATGCTTGAAAATGTAACACATTCCTTTACTGAGCTCACTCTTTCAACTCTGCCTTCTCTGAATGCTCAAAATGGCCTAACTTCCACTGTGTCCATTGACAATGGGCAGAAGCTGTGTAGTTTTTGAGTACCTGGAATAGTTCTTGCAGATTCAAACCTTTTCAACAAGTTCTCAGCTTCATGATGGTACATATCTGTTGTGGCAAACTGGCAATGGATGTTCTTGACATTATCCTTGACAAATTCAAACAGTTGGTATGGCGTTACAATTTAATTGTCAATAGGACGTTGCANACTTCCTGCACAATATAAGAACCTTAAAATTACAACAAATTTGTGCCACCACGAGGCAGATTTTCACATACCTGCAGAGTGGCACTTTTTTGCCACATCACATGGCAAAGGTCCATGTGATGGCGTTGGAGGGACAGTTAAATGGCTTGCTGCACGAGCAAGTCTGCAACGTCCTATTGACAATTAAATTATAACGCCATACCAACTGTTTGAATTTGTCAAGGATAATGTCAAGAACATCCATTGCCAGTTTGCCACAACAGAGATGTACCATCATGAAGCTGAGAACCTGTTGAAAAGGTTTGAATCTGCAAGAACTATTCCAGGTACTCAAAAACTACACAGCTTCTGCCCATTGTCAATGGACACAGTGGAAGTTAGGCCATTTTGAGCATTCAGAGAAGGCAGAGTTGAAAGAGTGAGCTCAGTAAAGGAATGTGTTACATTTTCAAGCATCAAAGGGTATGTTGTAGCTGTATATGATGGCAACTGGTGGCTAGCATGTGCTGAGGAATGTATGCCGAGCACTGGAGAGGTGAAACTGAACTTCCTGCATCCTCATGGGCCATCTCCATCCTTCACTTTTCCCTTCAGACCAGATAGACTGTCATGGATCATCAGGATGTGCTTCTGGTAGTGGAACCTGTAACTGCAACGGGACGTACTTATATATTATCTACAAAAGACACAGCTGCTGCTTCAAATGCACTGGTAGAGTACAAAATGAGAGTGTAGCCATTGATTATCTCTTTAAAGTACGGTAAAGGGAAGATGGCACAGGTACACAGAGAAGGAATGTTCAAACATTCACATATCATCATTTGGTGTGTATAAATGGACATCTGCCTTAGTTTCTGAAACCTGGGACCATGGACACTGACCATTTTTGTTTTGTTTTTGTTTTGTCATGTGATGCTACTATGGTATTACCATATTATTAGTAAGTGGTCTGTATGATGCCATATTTGTGAGTCAACTTCTCTCTGAAATGAATAACAAACCGAACACCAGCATTTAAGGTGCTGCTCATGACATTGCCGGCTACGTTTGGACAAGGAACTGGCCATTTTAAAATATGAGTTTTTTAGATATTCAATTTTTAATTTTTCAATTTATCATAATTCATATTCTGAGAGTAGTTGTATTCCAAGGTGATTGTGTACTATGTAGAGCCAGAAAAGAGCTTTCAAACAACACCACAGGCATCTTTTTGTGACTAACACTGACTGATATATTCAAGGCTGAATGTATAGTGTCCTACCCTCACATGTGAACCTTTCCTAGTCTGTTTCTCCCTTAATATTAGTGTCAGATTCAGACCAATGCAGTTCTGGGGTGCTACCTTGCTACTGAAAAGGCACACCAAGTATGATTGAAATCCGGGTCGGTCGGGTCCCAAAGTGTCTGATTTCACGTGAAATGACCCATAAAACAAAATCCTACGAAATATCAATAAGCATTGATAGTATAAAAGCATCAGATATACTTTTTGTACCTTTGTGTATCACCTAATATAAATAAATCAATACTTACTGGAGAGCGCTGTTCGGTCGTGTCTGCCTCAACAAAAACTGTACCAACGTCCGTTAGATTTTACAGCGCGTCCGCGTTTGTGAATCAGATATGGATGCGATTATGGTCCGCGTTTTGACGGTAGAATTTGGGGCGGCGCACGGTGGCGACCCTGATCCACCAAGTGGAACCCAAAGGAATGTGACAGTGACACGGATGTGATGACTTGAAAGTGGATCCGTATCGGAGTCCTCTGCTGTGTGGGATAGCAAAAAAGCAGCACTACAAGCTAGCTCTCAAAGCAATGCCTAACTTGCAGCAGGCACATTATATGCAGCGATGTGACAAATTATGCCACACACAGCAAGTGCCACAAAGCAAGCTTTCACAAAGAGGAAAGTATGCAAGCCTGTAAGCAAGCTTGTAGGCAAGCAAGTGCTATGTTGTGCCATGAAGGCCAGCCAGCAGGCAGGTAAGCAACTGAAGTGTTGATAGTCCAGATTTATATACAGGTGCAAGGGTACCATGTGACCAGAGTCATCAGGGATTTGGCAGGTGAAGGTCGTAATTGAATAATGGCATAACAGCCCTTGAGGCCAGGCACTGATTAGCAGATTGGTTTAGATGGGACTGCTTGTTGCAAGAGTGTTACAAGTTCTTAAAATGTTTTAGCCATTCACACTTTCATCACTATCAAAATGCATGTGCTACTCATACTTTGCTGCATCAAGTTCTTTTTAAGTATTGTAGTTTCTTTAGAAATAGTTTCATCATGCTTGATAGTATCAGAGAATCTTTAACCAGTGAGAATTACTTAAGTTCTTCAGGTGGTATTGAAGCTTGATGGTGATCACGGACAAGTGGAGGATGAATGGGTTTCAATGGTGCTGCCTAAAATAACTTGGTTGTTTCCACTAGAGATGTACAGGATCCAAGATCCGGTTCCGGATCCGGCAGGATAATAGGGGTTTTTCAGAGGATCCGGATCCGGTTCCAGGATCCAGGATCCGGTAGCCGAGGCTTTTCAGTCAAAATAGTTTGAGCCAACGTGATAAAAAAGGGCCCACATGTGTGAGTAGGCTATGTGTTTCAACCCTTTCGTAGGATCCGGTATCCGGTTCCGGTTCCGGCAGGATCTTAAGCAGTGGATCTGGTATCCGGCAGGATCCTAAAAATCAGGATCCGGTGCATCTCTAGTTTCCACAATGGCGAATGCTGCTATTGTGCAGTACTTACTGTTAATGCTCAATATGTGACTCAAAGTAGTATTTTCACAGTAGTTGTCTGTTTTTTCGAAAAACAGTAGAATGCTGTTGCAGAATTGCCCTAAATTAACAGTTATTTGTTACAGTGTAGGGGTAAACTTGTACAACAAACTGGACTGGGGTGCTAATTCAGATGCACTCTACAGGAAAAGCCAGAGTAAGGCTCTACTTCCTCAGGTAGCTGACATCATTCAATGTCTGAAACATCAGATTTCTTCTGATGTTTTACCAGTCTGTTATGGCTTTCCTGTGATACACACACTCTTAAAGGAGGCAAAAGGCAATAGTCTGCTTATCTGGAAACAATTGAAAAACTTAATACAACCACAAAAAGCTCAAAATATCATACACGAACTAAAAACAGAGAATGAAACAATAACAGACAGTGGAGGAATTGCGCAAGCGCTGAACAATTACTTTATTAAATCAGTTGAGGATATAGCCAGCACTTTTAACACTAGTGGCTGGTCTGGCCCGACTATGGCTACACATACGGGCCATATGTTAGAACTTAAACAAGTATCAAAAAGTCAAGTAGTACAAATAATTAAAAAGCTAAAAACGACCTACTCCAAAGATCTTTTTAATTTAGATATAGCATTTTTAAAAACACATATTGATGCATTCGCTGACCCGTTGACCCACCTGGTTAACACCTCTATAACAAGTGGGATATTCCCTGAAGCGTGGAAACAAGCTAAGGTTGCCCCAATATTTAAATGTGGTGCTAAGGACCAAGTAACCAACTATCGGCCCATCAGCATCCTGCCTGCCCTATCCAAGGTCCTGGAAAAGGCAGTTGCCACACAACTGATGGAACACCTAGAGGGCAACAAACATTTGCACCCATTACAATTTGGTTTTAGAGCAAAATTCTCCACAGAGAGCGCTAACTGCTTTCTCTTGGAGCAATTTAAATCTTACATAGACAAAGGAAATCTAGTAGGGGCAGTATTTTTAGATTTGAGAAAAGCATTTGACACAGTTAATCATAACATTCTAATATCTAAACTGACAGTGGCTTGGTTCCAATCATATCTCACAAACCGTGAACAATGTGTTGCCATCGGCAATGCAAAGTCATCACTACAAAAAGTTAAAACGGGCATTCCGCAGGGTTCGGTATTGGGACCGATACTCTTCAGTATGTTCATAAATGATCTCCCTGACTCCTGTCCAGACGCAGGTTTTCAAATGTATGCAGACGATGCTGTTTTATATGCTTATGGTAAAACAGCGGCTGCAGTCTCGCAAAAATTAAATGAACAACTGGAGATTGTAGCTCACTGGCTGAACAGGTCATGTCTAGCACTCAATGTAAGTAAAACAGTGTCAATGTGTTTTTCCTCTGGGAGGTGCACCACGTCCACAATCTTAAACATTAGTATCCTTGACAAACCAATAAATCAGGTTACAGAGGTTAAATACCTTGGCCTAATATTGGATGAACATCTTAGATTTGATAAACATATACAGAAGATCAGCAAAACAGTTAGACTGAACTTATGCACTTTTAGACTAATTAGAGATTGTTTATCATTTGAAGCAGCAAATATATATCTGCATTCAATGATTCTCTCTCACCTTGGCTACTGTATAACCAGGGTTTAAATTGGGGCGGAGCCCTCCGGAGCTGCGCTCCGCCTACTGACCTCAGAAGGACAGGCAAACGGAGCTGAGCTCCGCCTACTCCAGTGTTCATATTTCTAAAAAATAAATATGACTAAATTCTGTTTTTCAAGTCTAATAAGAGTATGACACTTGTCACGAAGGTTTGTCAAGAATTGCGGTGCAAACACAAACAACTTTAAGTGACTGAAAGCACTCTGCACATGAGCAGGGCTATGACATCACAGTTTGCAACAAACCCGCCAGTAACAACGTGCGCGTTCGACAGTTTCTCATCAAATCGTATGTCTGAGTGCAACGAGTTTGCAGTTGGCCCTTCTTCCTGCTATGAACTTTCTACGAGTGAAGTCTATCACCACAAGAAATTATGATTTAGCTAGGGGTAAGTTGTGCATCTTAAGCTTTCATTTAGTTTAGCTTCTCAGGCAAGGAATTGACTTTGGTAAAACTGCAGTCTACCTCGAGTCATGCAGATCTACTTGGTGCATTTGCTAACAGTTGGCTAACTAATGTCTGCTGGCAACGTAGCTTCACGCACGGACACTTCAGAAACTTTTCTCTTGCTAGTGAGTGAACCCCCCAGCCTGGATTTCGTGCTGGACTCCCAATCCTATGAGTTAAGTCAGAGTTGTTAGGTCGCTGCACTTAAAGGTTGACTTATCTGATCGGCCAAATTCGTCATTCTAATGGAAAGGTTGAGTGGAAGCTTCAGCACATGTCATGAGTTGCGTAGGCTATAAATGACACGCTGATTTGAACCCACAACGCGCTGTGTCCGGTTATATTTAGGGATGGTTTTGTTTTGGGCACAATGTAGCTAGAAATTCTCCAAATGTCGCTGTTATTGGCGAAAGTAAAGCAGCTGAAACAGTGAAACATGTTAAGTTTTGGGATGGTTTTGGTCAGGGCACAGCAGAGTATTTTCGCGTTTTGAAACACAAATGTGCTGTGGTAAAAGATAATCGCCGACATGGCGGGACACCTATGCAAACCTCGTCACACGAATTGCATGAAAGCACAGCCATTTACCGTGAGGGGCACGTAGCTTCAAAAGGCGTCGCACCAACACGCCGAATGCATTACCATGCGATGCTATAACATGATTGCTGCCCAAGGACGTCTATGTGGCTGCTTGTTCAGCACACACTGTAAAGGAATAGGCGCCACGGCAGTGTTAGTAGGCTTTTTTTTGCTTGTTTATCACATCACATGGATTCAGTGCCATAATGTTTTTTGATATAGTCTGTTTGTTTCATTCTGTACAGTAGCTCATCATGTCAAAACTATATTCATGTTCTCGAGCCTGTGTATAGTGAACCACACCCCACATATGTTGGTATTTAATTTGATTTTTCTGTTCAGGTGCTCTACTTCTAACTCTATGATAATGAAGCGGACACTGAGGGATTTTTTCAAAGGGTATGTTGCGGTCATTTTGGCAAATGAAGAAGCCATATTTAATATATTGAATTACAAATTTCTAAAACTTGTGTTTAGAACTGGTAACCATTTTATTTTATGCATTTAACAGTACTGCTGTTAGCTGCAGCCGCAGAGCAGGCCCAGTTACAGACCCCTCCAGCAGCAGAGCAGGCCCAGTTACAGCTACAGCGTGCCCCTCCAGCAGCAGCAGCAGAGCAGGCCCAGCTACAGACCCCTCCAGCAGCAGAGCAGGCCCAGCTACAGACCCCTCCAGCAGCAGAGCAGGCCCAGCTACAGACCCCTCCAGCAGCATTGCAGGCCCAGTTACAGCTTGCCCCTCCAGCAGCAACTTGCCAATATGCTGGAATTTAAAACAATACGAACACTTTAAAGCCAAGTTTCCTTTCATTTATGTTAAAAACAATGCCCTAGGCTGTGAGGTTTGCAGGGATGCAGTTTTAAAGTCAGGACCCGTCAGGCATTCTTTTTCTTCTGAATGGCAAAAATGCAAAAGTAATGCCTTACGGAAATACAAAGGATAAGCAAATGAAATCATTGAGAAAGAAACTACATGATCACAAAACATCTCACAGTCACAAGCTGGCTGTGTCAGTTTATCAGAAAAAACCTGATGCTTCATTAGATGAAAGCTTTCTCAGAGCACAACAAGAAAAGTTAAGCACAACTGAAAAGGTCTTCAGAACGGCATATTATATTGCCAAAAATAACCGACCCTTTACAGATCACCCGAGCCTCATAGACTTACAGACACTTAATGGGCTCAAGATGGGCAGAGTGCTCCACAGTAATGTATTATGCACTGACATTGTTCATTTTATTGCTGAAGAAATGAAGAAATCCCTCATGTCCAGTATCAGGCATACAAAGCCCAAAGTGTCTATCCTGCTGGATGAAAGCACTACAGTGAGTAAAAAATCCTGTCTTGTCATATACTTGCGAGCATCTGTGGCAAATGCAGACCCACTTACATTTTTCTTAAATGTCATTGAACTGGAACAAACTACAGCAGATGGCATTACTGCTGCATTGCTCCAGTGCCTCATGGACAATGGACTAGATGATGACTTTCTAAAGGACTGTTTTGTTGGATTTTGTTCAGATGGGGCATCAGTGATGCTGGGTAAAAAGGCAGGTGTGTACGCAAAACTGAAAGCAAAATACCCTGACATTGTGGGATGGCACTGTCTCAATCATAGGTTGGAACTCTCAGTTGGAGATGCAGTAAAATGCTGTGTTGAGACTAACCACTTTAAAAGCTTCCTAGACAAACTATACAGTCTTTACAGCCAATCACCAAAAAACCTCAGAGAACTTGACAGTGCTGCAGCATCAGTGGGGACACAATTGCGTAGGATAGGTAGGGTTTTAGGTGTAAGGTGGGTAGCCTCCTCCTACAGAACTGCTGATGCTGTCTGGAACATGTATAATGCCCTGCACAAGCACTTCAGTAGTGCTAGTGAAGATTCAACAAGAACCTCTGCAGAGAGGTGCATGTATGAAGGACTAGCAGATAAACTGTCCTCTTCAGACTTTATAAAAAATCTTGGACTCATGCTTGACGCTCTGGAGGAACTTAAAGACTTATCAGAACTTTTGCAAAAGAGAGACCTCTCTCTCGCTGAGGCGATGAAGAAAATAAAAACGCAAGCTGAGATTTTTGAAGCAATGAGGGAGGAAAAAGGGCACTATTATACAGCTGCATGTCAGGGTGTTGAGGAGGCAGTGTTCAAAGGGGTGCCTGTGAGAACAGGGGGGAGGCAAACAATTATCTCACCTGACAAATTCTTCAATGCTTTAAGCAACAGCATGAAGTCAAGGATGGTGACAGAGGCTGAACATGAACTTCATGAACATCTGAACATTCTTACTCTGGAAAACTGGCCAACTCCACTGCCCGCCTTATTTGGCGAGGACAAGTTGAGACTGCTTTGCAACCGTTTCAACATTAATTTCTCAAGAGTAAAACAGGATTTTAGAGATTTCAAGGAGAACACTAACTTGCCACTAAGAGGAGGGATGCTTCAACTTAAACATGCAGGAAATACACTGGCCATCAGTAATGCTGAGTGTGAGAGAGGGTTCTCCCTAATGAACAATATCATCTCACCAATTCGCAATCAACTTAAAGTTGAAAATTTGGGACATTTAATGTTCATTAACTTAGTGGGCCCACCACTACATTTGTGGAACCCCACAAAATATGTGAAAAAATGGATTTTGACCCGTCGGTCTGCAGACCATGTGTCTTGCAAAATTAGGCAGGAAAGGCACCACAAGGTTGACATGAGTGCCATTTGGAATGTGTTGTGAATTTTTTTTCATTGCAAATAATAGTCCAAATTGCATGGATGCTGAGGATGGACATTCATTTTCTGCACTCCTCAAAGACTATCTAAAGGATTCAGGTCTGAACCACTCCATGGCCATGGTTTTAGTATCCTTGAAGAACTTTTGAACTATTTTGGATGTAAGTTTTAGGTCATTCTTGTTGAAAGATCCAGTGAAGATCTTAGTTTCCTCTATGAGCATATTTTTGCATGGGTACCTTCACACTTTCTATCATAATCTTCTGTTTCTATGGTGCCATTTTGTTAATGTAACATCTACATGTAAGACAAGTACAGTAAGATTTGCAGCTAAAAATGAATTTATAGTGGCACACATGGAGGAAATTCCCCTTTTCATGCAGGGAAAGTGCAGTTTTTTCCTGTCATAATGAATAATTCTAACAATCTTATGGTGGTGGTGGTAAGTGACAAAGCTAACATTTCTGAATGTGCTGCATGAAATCTGGAAAGAAACTGCCAAAGATATTACACAGTGCACCTTTAAAGCTTTGCTATTGTTGTGATGTTTGGAGAGAAATAACTAATAAAGGTCATATAATGTGAAATAATGGTGTGTTAGCAGTGTATTCACACAATAGAAATGTTTGGCACAGGGGTGGAGCTATAGTGGGGGCAAGCAGGGCATTTGCCCCTGGGCCCAGCCAGGGCCCTCCAGTATTGATGGTGGGGGTCCTATTATGACCTTGGTAGGCTGTGAGAGGGCGGCCATATTAGTGTTTTGCCCTGGGGCCCCGTGTAAAATTGTTCTGCTACTGGTTTGGCAACATTGATCACCCTGAGTGAAGGGCTCCCCCATCTTACAAAAGCCAATTTAAACACTGTGTATAACTGCATGGTCACAGGCAGGTCTCACAGCAACAAGACCACTGGAGAGACTGTACAATCGTGCTTTAAAAATTCTAGCTAAAAGGCCAATTAGAGCTCATCACTGCGATGTTCAGCGGGATCTGAACATGATGAGCTTTGATAATTATATTGCTTTGTCAAATATCAACCTGATATATAAATGCCTGCATGGTCAAGCCCCTCAAGTGCTCTGTGACCTAACCCAACCTATACAGGCAGTTGGGAGGTCTACCAGGGGGGCTGTAGCAGGGAACTGTAGAATACCCCACCGTAAAACATCCTTTGGTCAGTCCTCGTTTTTAATTAAAGGTCTTAATTTATGGAATAATTTGCCCCCAGAATTCAAGGCCAATCACAGTCATAGGTCGTTCAGATGTCAGATGAAGGAATTTCTAAAAAATAACCAGATATGTAATCATGTGTGATTCTATGTGTGTGTTTCTAGAATGTGTGTGTGTGCGTCTGTGTGTGTGTGTGTGTGGGGGGGGCTGTTCAGAGTGTTGTGTGTGTGTGTGTGTGTGTGTGTGTGTGTGGTGATGGAGGAGGTGCAGTTGAGTGTGTGTGTGTGTGTGTGTGTGTGTGTGTGTGTGTGTGTGTGTGTGTGTGTGTGTGTGTGTGTGTGTGTGTGTGTGTGTGTGTGTGTGTGTGAGGGAGGGAGGGAGGTGGGTGGCAGTTGACTATGTGTGTAAGGGGGGGTGCTATTGTACATGTTTTATCAAATTGATTAATTAGTGGATGAATGAGCGAGTGACTGTACATTAATATAGGATTAGGTATGTGTATGTATATTGCCTGTCTTCTTAGATTGAATGAATGCTTGGATGAATGGATAGGTTGTATTTTAAAACAACATTAAAACAGTTTTTTATATTTTACTTTAAAAGCCCTTCTAGGGACGGGCATTGGAAATTAGCCTATGGCTACAAATGCTATGATACTTATCTGTTAGGTTGTTGTACAGCCTACATGATGTGTATTTGTCCCTACTCAAATAAACCATAACTGAACTGAACTGAACTGATATGCTATTGCCTGCTGGGGTGGTAGCATTAGGAAGGGAGATGCTGAACGCCTAGACAGGCTGGTGAAGAAAGTTGGGTCTGCGGTGGGCATGGAACTGGAGGCTCTCACTACAGCTGAGAAGAGGACCCTGAGCAGACTGGACTCCATACTTGACAATGACAGTCACCCCTTGCAAGGGATGCCAGGCATCCGTTATTCCCCCAACAACAGCTTTCATATTCGTTAATCATTAAAACATTCTGTCTATCGAGTCTCCTGTTTCAATATTCCATGGATCTCATTTTCCTCAGTAAGCATTTTCCAGCTGGGGAAATAGCGTCCCCCACCCCCTCCCATAGGATAACCATCTGGTGAAACAAAGTACTACATGTCTCCCGGTGCTAAAAAAAAAAAAACGGTGCCAATTCGAGTTGGCAGCCCTACATTTCTGGAGTTTTGAAAAAAAAATGCTTGACCAATCATATTGCTCAAAATTGGTCACGAGATAAATAATCTCACCCGTCTATGATTTGCCAAGGAGGGTAACGGATGATACTTCAGGATTGGCAGCCACTTTACCTGCACTTTAAAATGCACCCACTATTGATAGCTTTAAATCTAGACTCAAGACAAAGCTGTTCTCAGATGCTTTCCCCTAGCTTACATTACATATCATTCTTATTTTTTGTATTATTATTTTTACCTTATGTTTTATCTTAATGTTTTAAATGTTTTTTTGACTCTAATTATTTCCTTCTTTTACATTTGTTAACTTTGTGAAGCACATTGAGTTGCACCTGTGTATGAAATGCCCTATATAAATAAACTTGCCTCGCCTTGCCTTACCCTGCTTTTTGTTCCGCCGCTACTGGTTAATAATAATGTAATGATAATAGTAGTTGTAATAGTAATGGTACTACTAGTAATAATAAACAATTCAAATGTTATTATCATTATTATTATTATTATTTTCTCCTTGAATTCCTTGGGGGAAAAAACGACGCCACGCTACTGAACACCTTTGACCTTGAACTGCAGTGAGACTCTTAACATAGGACAATAAACCCAAGTCAATCACTTTTACGGCACTGAGTGTTTTGTGTGTGTGTGTGTGTGTGTGTGTGTGTGTGTGTGTGTGTGTGTGTGTGTGTGTGTGTAGCGGAGTGTGCGTCTGTGTGTGTGTGTGTGTGTGTGTGTGTATGCGTGCGTGTTGGCAACATGATACCCTAGCAGTACTGTGTGTGTGTGTGTGTGTGTGTGTGTGTGTGTGTGTGTGTGTATGTGTGCTGATGGAAGGCTGACTGCTGAACTCAAATGTGTGATAAATGTTTACTGCATTGTGCAATAACGTGTGCTCAGGTTTGAGTGTTTGTTTTTTATTTGTGTGTGTGTGTGTGTGTGTGTGTGTGTGTGTGTGTGTGTGTGTGTGTGTGTGTGTGTGTGTGTGAGAGAGAGAGAGAGAGAGAGAGTGTAGTGGGTATGTGTATGTGAACTGATGCAAGGCTAATTGCTATACTCAAACGTGTGCTATATGTTTACTGCAATGTGCAATAATGTGTATTATGTATTTGTGTAAGTTTTGTATTTGTGGTGGTTAGCCTATGTAAGCTGTTAGACACCTTAATTTCCCTCGGGATTAATAAAAGTTGCTCTACTCTCCTCTACTCTAACCAGTGCTCTCCCCCATCCTCCTCCATGACTGAGGTACCCTGAACATACTACGGCCCTGCCACACTGCTCCCTTGGGGCGCCATTCGGGGTTGCCCCCTTTCATTGAGCTCAATGCTAAATTAGATATAGACTGATTTTTACCCTCTTCCCCCTACACAGATCTTGGAGTCTGCTATAAACCTGCTTTGTCTCATAATGACCTCTACCTTTAGTCTTTACTGTCATAAAACACTCCTTGCTGGGTGCGTGTGACTGCCTCTCTGAAATCCCAGCCAATCAGAAACCATTTACCTTCATCAGACACCGTCCCGTAAACAGTCCTTCCTTACTGATATGTGAGTGAAACACTTTGCTGGAAGGTGACCATTTGGAGTTCTGTTAACATTTATTTTGACTAAGCGTAAAGTGGTGCTTTTGAAAGTCAAGTTAGATATAGACAGTACAGACGCGTCTTCTCTTGGAGAGTTCATAGACATTATAGGGTTCAAGGTTCAGTTTCAAGAATAATGCAGCGGTGGACAGAAAAGCAGAAAGTATACAACAGGTACAACTGAAGCGGTAAACTTTTCAGCAAAATGGCTTCAGCTTCGTTCTTAGAGGAATATTTGTCTTGTCCTTTGTGCCATGAAATCTTCAAGGACCCAGTTACTCTGACATGTAGAGTATCTGTAAAGGCTGCCTGAAGACATTCTGGGAACAGAAAACATCAAGGGAATGTCCAGTCTGCAGAAGAAAATCTTCGAGATTGGAGCCTCCAATTAACCTTCACCTGAAGAACCTCTGTGAGAGTTTTGTAAAAGATGGCATTCAGAAAGGAGAACTCTGCAGTCTGCACCACTCAAAGCTTTTTCATAGTGAAGAAGACAAAGAGCCTGTGTGTTTAGAGTGTCAAACCTCGAAACTCCATACAAATCTGAAATTCAGTCCCGTTGATGAGGCAGCACAGGAGTGTAAGGTAAGATAGCCTATTGTATCAGATAATAGGCAAACTTATTTTAAAAGCTAATTTCTTGTAGAGGGAATTCGTGAAAATCGTGCACTTTGTGACAAGTTTCTGATTTTGGGCAGGGTGATAGATATGGCTCTAAGATTTCCAAAAATCATTGGCTACAAATTGGCGGCGCCCCCTATTGGCCGGTATCCATAAAATAAAATAAAAAGAGCATTATTTTGCCTTATTTATATCTGAAATTGTTCTTTAGTCCAACGTTTCCTATTTCACATAGTGAAATAATCGTTATGCCAATACCATATAACTATTTGAAGGTCTTTTTCATTCTTTTTCAAATGTCATGGTCACTTTTTTCTTGAAAAATACTAGCCTGGCGAGCCAGACCCGTACAGCAAAAAGCTGTGCAAGGGTCTGGGCGAGCTAGGAGAAAGTGTGGGCGGGATAAACGGTTGTTTATCAAAATGCCTTGGCACTCAACGGCACGCAATAGGATGGTGGAAGTAACGTCACAGCTGTCTCTCAGAATGTGCACGCGACACGCCCCTTGTAGGTGAAGCGGCAACTTCGTGCCTTCATAGGAGTGGATGCGTGTGATCACCAACGCCACAAACAAGTTTCCTAATAAATCGTGTTTTCACTTACACAGTTCAACAATACCTCGTTTTCAACCACATGGTCCTCGTTGATCAACCAGCGAAATGTTGAACAATTTGGGGCTTGTTCAATGGTTATATTTGTGTTTGTTGTCAACATGGCATGTTCGGTGCTAGCTAGCTAGCTGTATACCCATAGAACTAATACACGGCTGGATACCTAGCTCTGTGTTATCGACGACAGGTTGGCTAGCCGCTAGCTCGGTAGACTAGGTGTCATTCCCATCTATTTAGTGAGCTACTTAAAGACTTTCAAAGCTCCTGTAATCCCCCCCACTGTCTTGACCGTTCTCTGACCACTGACATCATAGTCATCCTCATCTTCATCCTCATAATCATTACCTACGAGTTCCTGAGGAATCTCACATTTCGTTGCTTTTCTACCATTCATGTGTTTGTTTACTGTTTTTGCTATCTTTAAATTACAAAGACAAACTTTGCCTATCTGACGTTTGAATCACAAGGACGCGCAGCGGGACAATGCCCTCTGTTCGAAGATGCCAGCTGTTCAAACTCGCCCCCTCCGGGGTGGGAAACTCGACCCTCTCAGGTGAGGGAGGCATCCAGTGGTTGCGCGTGCACAGGAATACCACGTGCCCAGGAGAGACGTGGGCCAGATGTATTAATATGTGTGGTTTAAACGCGTAATATGATGTATTGAGAATTCCATTATGTGTTTGGTATCAATCTGATGGTCGTGATGCGAGTGGTGGCAAGGTCTTGGTTTTAAAACGGTCTTTAGGCAAATTATTAAAGATTTAGAATCATAGGGGTTCAATGGGAAGTCGGGCAAAGGCCGACCCCTCGAAATTACAATAACCCTGCCCAACGAAATATTCGTAGCTCATTGGTTACCTGACCAAGGTGTCCCACGTGACAAATATGCATTTAAGATGGAAGTAACATATTACGAGAGGTAACTGTATTCAGGACCTCCTCAGATATCTCGTCTGTGTAGCCCATTCTTCCTTGTTCAGGTATGCATTGATTTCTTTCAACATTGTATTCTGTCGTAGTCGTATTGTTGACAAAGTAGATCTTGTCTTATAATAAACTTTCATAAAAATATGGGGAAGAATTCCGTTTGGTCTATTCATATGTTTATTGATCTGGTAAGTAGGCAGTAAGGTTTATTCGCTGTGGATGGAGCGAGGCACACATACTTTGGACTAAGATCCGACGTCAATGGTGTTTACCTAGGTTGAGATATGTTATGAGAACCGAGACAAGTGCGGGGTGACTTTATCTTCCGTTTGCCGTGTACCCATAACCTGTTAACCTGAGGCAGTCGATCGGGTGCGGGATGTGGAGACACCTCTCTCGGCAGATACGGTACCTTCTCGGCATCATAAACCCCTGCCTCATCTCTTAACGACTTACATGCAGTTAGGACCCCCAAATAAACAATAGTCGCGCGCTGGGAGGTACCGATGTAATAAATTGCTTAACTAGCTGAACCCAGACATAACAGAGATTGGTAGACTAATCAATTTTAACAGTAATATAGTAATTAAGTACAAATACATAATTACATAGGAACTAGAGAGATCCTACGGCTGGGACTCTAATAATTGCGGTATTGGATAATAGGTAAATGAAATCTTTTCTACAGTCCAGAGCGGAAGCGGTCCCAGGGCCTTGAATTTCCGTCGTTGGGTTTTTGGCCTTATTACAGTTGGTTCCCGGCCGACGTGATCCCTGGAGACGCAGAATCTATCCTGGAGTCAGATAGCATGAGGTTTGGAGAACTGCTTCTTTTCTACGCCTGGATTTGGTAAGAACAAGCTCTTTCATTATTCACAACACAAAATAGGGACAAACTAGCACACTACATATATTCATCCTTTTTTGTTTTCGAGTCGACATACTCGCGACAGATCAGCAACGTAGAACGCTGATTGGGTGGAGAAATTAGTGTTGGGAAACATGTCACCTCAGGGACACGACAGAGTAGATGAACAATTAATGGCTTCTGCCACTGATCATTTGAAGGATATCTTTTGCCGCCTCAACAAGGAAGGCATCACTCCAAATTCAGACAACCCCCGTATATTGGAATGGCTCGAAGGCGATGAGGGTAGTAAGTGGCTCCGCAAATACAAGAATAAGGATGGTCTAGCCGCCATCTTATTCTTATTACGCAGAAATGACCGAGGTTCTCTAAATTCGAAGACACGCGAACTCGAAAGTACTCGTAGTTTGGAACGTGGCCGTTCTGAGGAACTAAAACAATTACGCGCACAACTAGAGGCATTCAATTTCGAGAAGCAAAATTGGGCTCGGCAGAGCACCGCTTATGAGGAGCAAATTGGCGAGCTCCAAGAGAAACTGAGTCTTAATGAAGGCTACAATGAAAGTCTCGAGCAATATTGCGAGCAGGCCGGGTTTCCGGTGGCCTCTCTCAAAAAGGCTGTAATCGCTTCCGCTTCTAGTAAGGACGATAGTGAAGACGAGGAGGATATAGCCATCGCCAAACAAATGGCCCAAATGAACGTCCAACCGATAACGCCTGCGCGCAGCAAAGCTCCGTCAGTGATTCCCAAATTTGATCTCCAGTCTACCCCGATTAACCAGGCAAGGCCCCCACTCTTTCAGGAAACCCCCTCAATCCTTAAAACCCCCAAACTACGAGAGTATAGCCCGCCTCCGTACAATCCTAGTGCGGACACCGTAATAGACGTAGAAGAGGACGCGACACTATATGACCCAGATGAGGCTGAGCTGTCTGAGCTGGCTTCCTGGGCCCAATCTGCACCAGCAACTGCACCACCAGCTAGAGTCCGAGCAAAACAATGGGTGCGAAGTAGCCCAGTCCTAACTCGACAGAAAACTGCTACTGCTATGCCTTCAAAGAGTGTCGCGGTCTTAAAACAGATCTATGACGGGTCTTCCACGACATACATAAGCCGCCCGTTATCATGTGAGGAGTGCACCAGGCACAAGGAAATGGTTGGCATGCTGCCGCGTAAGGGACCATTTCAGCCTTATTGGGACCAATTGATGTTGCAGACACTCGTGTACGGCCTAGAGCTTAGAGATGTATGGCAAATCGTGTTACTGACAATCCCAGACGAGTTGCGCCATAAAATGACAAGCGTCGCTGGTCTTACTGATGGAACAATAATAAAACAAGGTACACACGAGACAAAAGAAATGGTGCATGACAAACTTAGGGCTGGGTTAATCAAACTTAGGGGTCCTACACACGCTGACTGGGAAAAAATCACTGACGTTAAACAAGGCGAAAAAGAAGCATTCGAAAAATACGCAGAAAGAGTCTGGGTCGCTTTCCACGAGCACTCAGGCACTGAGCGGCCCACCCGTGATGAGGTTGCCTTACTGCAGCTCATCAAGAATAATGCGGGTGATCATATCCAGCAGGCTATGCTGCTGGGTACCGACCCAGCCGATAAAACGTACGACGCTTTAGTGGACTGGGGCATGAAAATAGAGTCTCGCAATAAAAAGTACCGCGCCGTATCAACCACTACCTGGGTCACCGAAGGCAAAGGCCAGCGCAAACCGAATGAATACTGTCATAACTGCCGCACAAATGCGCATTCCACCAAAAACTGCAAAAACAAACCAAACCCTGATCGCAGGCCAAGATACATTCCGCCCTCTGCGGAAGATGAGCGTATCTTACAGCGTTTTAGCAGCTACGTAAATGGCGGAAGAGCCCAACAAGATAACCAAGGCGCGCGGGTGTCGTACTATCAGGCGTTGGAGCGCGATAGGGCGTACATTTCTGACCGTCTAGCTAATTCACAATAGGGGTTCTTGGCCTCTCTCGGCAGCATTACTGCTGTCGATAACCGAATTAAGATCAAAGCTAGCTTAGGAGGCCAGTTAGCTGACGTTCTGATTGACACCGGCGCTGCATGTTCTTGCACAAATATTCCGCTACCACTGACAAACGAAACAATTCGGATTACTGGTATAGGCGACACAAAAATGACTGCGTACCGAACACAACCAGTTACATTGGATCTAGGCTCTGTTGTCATAACCGAGCCATTATGGTATTTGCCGGAAAACAGTGAGGGAACAGTGCTGGGAATGGACATCATGGGCGAATATGGCTTTGTCATAAAATGTTTCGAGAAACAAATTGAAATAAACATTGATCAGAGCGTAAAGCCCCGCGCGCCCAAACCGCCCGGTAATATGGGGCGTGTGATGTCCATCTCAGTTGAAAAAGATCCAGCGCAACCGCTCATTGACAAACACAAAGGCCTGTGGGCCACACATGAACACGATTGTGGGGAAATTGATTTCGAGGTTGGCATCGAAGGGGACCCGCCCCCTCCTCAGCGACAATATCGAATTAAACCGGAAGCAGAGGCGGCCGTGCAGGAAATCGTGAAGCAACTCGAAGCGAGAAAAATTGTGCGTCGTTGTAGCTCCACCACGAATGCGCCGTGCTTGCCAGTACCCAAACCGAACGGCAAGTGGCGCCTTTGTATTGATTATCAACGCTTGAATAAAGCCCTGCCAAAAGCCACCCCCATAGTCGCTAACCCATCGACGCTCCTAACCACCGTGGCCGCCGACGCAAACTGGTTCACAGTGCTTGACATTAAAAACGGATTTTGGTCAATCAAAGTGAAACGCGAGGATCAGTGGAAATTAGCGTTTACAGTGAATGACGTGCAAAATACATGGTGTAGGCTCCCACAAGGACTACACAATAGTCCAGCCATATTTCACCGAGCGGTCGCAGACATTCTCAAACCACACCTAGACTCAGGACAGGTAATGTCATGTTGGGTTTTTCTGTTTGTGCTGTACATTTTCTGTTGGGCTAGCACCTTTTGCTTGTGAATTACTGTGGGAATTGCTGGACTGCTATGGACTCCGTATATGGACTGGGGATTATTGGTCGGGAGGAATGGACTGATCTGATTGGTGGGACTGACTGATTCGGGGTGGGAGAAATGCTTTTTCTACGCAGGGGATTTGTCACGGAGGAGGAGGGCTTCCTGGGGGCCAAGGCGGCGACGTCACCATGCCGCGACGGAACCGGCACAGCTGATGCGACCACAACAACTCCACCACCACTAGCAGCAGCAAGAGATCCAGCAGATCTGCCGGCGTTGATGATGGGCTCAAACACACACCTATCAAAGGAAAGTGCTTCTCTTCTTCATATCCAGTTGTTGTGTGCTTGAGCTATGTACTAGTCTCCTCCTGGTGCCAGTCGCTGTTGTTTGTTCCGAGGTACCCGGAACTCGAGGAGCGCTGGATGGGAACAGGAGCGGCCGTGGGGAGCCAGGAGGACAGCGACGAAAGACATGATACAACGCTAGCTATCTTCTAAACGAAGGGAAGTGATTGTGTCCTGCTTGTGTGTGTGTGATCTCGGTTACGAGAGACTGCCGGATTCTCAGTGCTGCCGTTGTCATTTCAGAGAGCTTCCTGCGGGACGAGGAGTCGTCACGGAAGGACTGCTGGGAGTTGGTAGCTGAAGACTGTAGCCGGACTGGTGAAGGGATTTCCGTCGGTCACCGTTCCGCCTGGTATCGCATTCGCCACGGCGGACCCAGGGGTCATAAGTGGACTGAAAGCACAGCTAAGTTGTTTTTTGTTTTGTTTTTTTTTGGGTCGGCGTGGGGAAGCCGCCGACCCAACGTGGACTCTTTACTCTGTGTTGGGTAGCAGCCCATCTGCTTGGTACTGAGCAGATCCCCGTGAACTCCTCTTAGATGGTGCAACGCATCATTGCTAAATGAAGTCAGGAATTGTTGTGAGTAGAGTAGTGTAACATACGAGTAGACCTTTTGCTAGCGTGTGGGTTGCTGTTTACTTGTAGGTCCATGACATGTGGTCTCTATGTGGTCATGGGGATACTAATTGGTGTGCTGTGATTCCTAGCTGCATGTGAGTGATCCTTGGTATTGCTGTGCCATCTATTGTGTGCTGATAATGTTGGTTGGGTGTAATTATTTTTGGTTGTTATTTTGATGTAATTTTCTTTCTTTTCTATTATTAACCCGGGGTTTGACTATTCATGATGACTACATTGCTGTGACCATTGTGTGCTGTGGAACTTTGCCATGAACTGGTTGCTGTGTTTAATCCCTGACTGATTGTGCTCTGATGTGCCTAATGTGGGTGTATTGTGGTATTGCATGACTGAAGCCACTCTTGTTCTGGGTCGGGGGTGGGGAATTGTCCGTTACCATCAGTGTGCTGCTGACCCTTGAAAATAAACCTTTAAAACTGATTCTTCTGTTGTGGTGTCTTGTGTCTTCGAGGGGATTGAATCTGTGTAACCAAGTGGTGCGCCACGACAATTTGGCAGTAGTCGGCAGATCCCCTCTTAGGACACAGCACCATGGCTGACGAACCAGCTGGGGCAGCAGCCGGTAGCATGATGATGATACCGTGGTTTTTGGGTGGGCCGTGGGTGCCTAAATATGAGGGGAAGAGTAACCAAACCCCTTTGACCGAATGGAGAAATCAAATTGAAGTCTACTTGAGAGCACAAACTTTGACTGCAGCACAAAAAGTTGACTTTGTAATGAGTGCTCTTCAAGGTGAGGCTAGGAGGGAAATTCAATTACTTAAAGACACTGATAGGGACTCAGAGAGTAAAATATTTGATGCCCTTGAAAAACTGTATGAGGGGGACAAGAGTGTTAGTAAACTCAGATCATTGTTTTTTAAATGCCAGCAGCAGACAGGGGAGGGGGTGGGCCCATTCATCTTGCGTCTCCGCGAGTCCCATTTCAGGTGGCGGAAGAAGGAGCCGGCGGCGGGGACTGATGACGAGTTGCTGCGAAGCCAGATGATCCTGGGACTGTTGCCCGGGGCCGTGCAGACGGAGCTGCAACGCAGAGTACGTCGTGAATCGACCCTAACGTTTGAGGAGGCATGCAAGGAGGCCAAGGCCCTAGAGAAGGAGAGCAAGCAGACAGAAGAGGAGACTTTTGACACCCGGCGGACATACAGCACCCCCCCACAACCTTCTCAACCTGCTCCCCCAGAGAAAGCAGACCCCCTACAAGATTGGAGCAAGCTTAAGGAGGCCTTGCGAGCAGAGTTGGCAGAAGAGCTGCGAGCTCAGGTAACCGATTTAAAAACCTCCCTGCTGTCAGAGATGAGAAACCAGCAGCACAACCGCCAGCAGCCAGAAGCCTCTGGGAGCAGGGGACAGGGGGCCAATCGCCCTCCTCGACGAATGCGGCAGCCCACATGGGACGACCAGGGCCGTCCAATCTGCTTGGGTTGTGGCCAGGCGGGACATATGCTTCGCGATTGCCCGCAGACGAGAGCAGCGAACAGTCGGAGCGTGTTGGAAGAAGGGAAATCGGGGGCTGCGCCGATGCGAACCGCCCTTGTCGGGGAGAGCCCTTCAGTTGAAATTCTGGTTCAAGGAAAAAAAGTCCCTTGCATCCTCGACACTGGATCACAAGTGACTCTGTTCAGTAAGGGCCTGTTCCGAAGTCACCTCCAAGACTCAGAAGTAAAGGAGGTGAGTGACATCCCCTGGCTAACCTTGAAGGCAGCTAATGGGTTAGCTCTACCATACATTGGCTATGCAGTACTGGACTTTGAGGTGGGGGGGGTGGCAGTTCCTGGTAAGGGGGTGGTCGTCGTGGAAGATAAATACCTTCCGCCTGCTTACGGCATTCTGGGTATGAATGTTATCCAACACTGCTGGGAGGGCCTGCGGCAGCAGGGGGGTCACCAACTCACTCTGTTTAAGTCTACACTCCCCAGGGAAGCAGTTGCGGCCTGGGACCAGGCTTTCACGACATGTCGGAGGCTAGAGGCAGCAGAAAACCGGGGACCCAACATCGGCCTTGCCAGACTACGAACCTCCGACCCAATTCGCTTGGCACCCCAGACCGAGACGGCGGTGTGGGCACACGTCCCAGAGGCACCCAGGGCCGACCAGGAGGACGTGCTGTTGGAAGACTGCTACCACGGGGGTCAGGAGTGGTGTGTCGGACGTGCAGTAACTCGGCTGCGGGAAGGCAAGGTGCTGCTTCGGGTGTGTAACCCCCACCCATACCCAGTGGAGCTACCCTCCCGGCGGCCACTAGCTCGTGTAATGCGCCTGGGGTGGGACGACATCCAGGCACCGAATCAGCTGGTCCTGCGTCAAGAAGCCGACGCGGTGGTAGTAGACGTGAGACCAGTGAGTAATCCCCTACCCAGCTACTTGGCTACCCTTCTGGAGCAGACTGAGGGGCTGACTCCTGACCAGTCCAGCCAGCTACATGAACTACTGGAGAGATGGCAGAAGGTGTTCGCTCAGAGTGAGGAAGATTACGGGCGCACGGATGCGGTGTACCACACCATCCCCACTGGCAACGCGGCTCCCATTCGCCAGCGCTATCGACCAGTTCCACCGAATCTCTACAATGAACTGAGGACTCTGCTGCGGGATATGCTGGAGGGCGGTGTCATCCGAGACAGTGCCAGCCCATGGGCATCCCCGGTGGTGTTGGTGAGGAAAAAAGATGGTTCATGGAGGTTTTGCGTGGACTATAGGAAGCTGAATGAAGTCACGCACAAGGACGCTTTCCCACTTCCCAGGGTGGAGGAATCACTGACTAGCTTAAAAAAAGCCCAGTGGTATTCCACCCTTGACCTGGCAAGTGGGTACTGGCAAGTTGAAGTCCACCCAGCTGACAAGGAAAAAACCGCTTTTGCTACCCCAATGGGTCTGTATGAGTTTGAAAGAATGCCGTTTGGCTTATGCAATGCCCCCGCGACCTTTCAGAGACTTATGCAGCGTTGTTTGGGGGGGCAAGTGCATGAATTTTTGTTGATTTATTTGGACGATATTATTTTATACTCACCTGACTTCTCTTCACACCTAGGACATCTGGAGCAGGTGTTCGCCAAGCTGCATGGACATGGCTTGAAGCTGCAGCCGGCCAAATGTCACCTCTTCAAGCGTTCCGTGGAGTACCTGGGCCACGTTGTAAGCGCGGGGGGTGTGGCCACGGACCCCAAGAAGACTGAGGCGGTTCAGGAGTGGCCGGTCCCCAAGACTGTTCGGGAAGTGCGTTCATTCCTGGGGTTCGTTGGATACTACCGCCGCTTCATCTCTGCCTTCTCCCGGAGGGCTGGGCCACTACACGCGTTGCTGAGGGGGGCTGGCGGTAGCAAGACTAGACCCATTGACTGGACCCCAGAATGTGAAGCGGCCTTCCAGGATCTCAAAGAAGCCTTACTGAAGGCCCCGGTCCTGGGTTACGCAGACTTTTCCCTTCCGTTTAGGCTGTACACGGATGCCAGCCTGCATGGACTGGGGGCCGTGCTGGCCCAGGTACAGGAGGGACAAGAACGCGTTATTGCGTATGCAAGCCGGGGGCTCCATGAAACGGAGCGCAATGACCAAAATTACAGCGCTTTCAAGTTGGAGCTCCTGGCATTGAAATGGGCTGTGACGGACAAATTTAGAGACTACCTCTGGGGCTCTACTTTCCAAGTGTTCACGGACCACAGGCCCCTGCTTCATTTGCAGACGGCGAACCTCGGGGCTGTGGAACAGAGGTGGGCGGCCCAGCTGGCAAACTTCAACTTCTCGCTGCACCATAAGCCTGGGGCTGAGCACCAAAATGCAGATGGCTTGTCCAGGCTCAAAGCGGCCGTGGCAGCAGTCATCAACACTAGGGCCGCAGTGGGACCCCAGCAGTTGACCGAATCACAAGAGGGAAGCTCCTGGGCCGACCGGCAGGGACTGGACCCGGAGCTGGCCAAGATTCGTCAGTGGCGGCAAGAGGGGAGGCTGCCTACCCGGGAAGAGCGTCAGTCCCTCCAGACCACTGGGAGGCAACTTCTGGGGGAATGGGAGAGGTTGGAAGTGAGAGATGGAGTGTTGGTGAGACAGCGTCCATCCTACGATGGAGTAAGCGAGGGGGTAGCAATTGTGGCCCCTGCAGCTGAAACGAAGACCTTGTGGAACCAGTACCATGTGGCGCTTGGCCATGCCAAGGGCGACCGGCTTCTGATGGCACTGCAGGAACGGCTCTTCTGGATCGGGATGAGCAAGGATTGCGACCAGTGGAACCAGAACTGTCACCAATGTGTGCTTAGACGTAAAGAGGCTGGGCCCAAGGCACCCTTATGCTCTATTGCAAGTGGCTACCCCTGGGAGACCCTCGCCCTAGACTATTTTTCATTACGGCGCCCAGGGGAAACCCACCAGTACATATTAGTAATTGTCGATCTCTTTTCCAGATACGCCTTTGCTGTGCCCACTACAGACCAGACCGCAGCCACGACGGCAAGGGTGCTGTGGAGGACTGTGTTCCAGCCTTTCGGCTGTCCAGAGCGTATCCTGACGGATCAGGGTGCGGCGTTTGAGGCAGACCTGACCCAGCAGTTGTGCGAACTGTACGGGTGCCGGAAAGTGAGGACGACTCCGTATCATCCCCAAGGAAACGGGGCTTGTGAACGGATGAACCAGACAATCCTCGGCCTGCTGAATACCCTGGAGTGGAGGGAGCAGCCACGGTGGCGGGAGCACCTTCCAGGCCTCGTGCACGCCTATAACAACACGCCCCACAGTGTGACAGGCCTTGCCCCCTTCTTTGTAGTGTTCGGCCGCCATGCCCGTCTTCCGGTAGACCAGACTGCAGGGTTGGTGAGGCCAGAGCAGCGGGTCACCAGGCACGAGTGGGTTCGCCGGCACCATGACCTCCTGCAGGGTGCATACCGGCGGGTGAAGGACCGGACACAACTGCGACAGCAGCAGGACCAGGCACGGCTCAATCGGGGTCGTCGTGCCCAGCCTCTGCTGCCAGGGGAGAGGGTCCTCGTGCGGGACTTCCGCCGACGGGCGCATGGCAAGCTGGGCTACCACTGGAACCCCCAGCCGTATGTAGTCCAGAGCCAGCCCCTGAAGGACCGACCGGTCTATGTGGTGCGGCCAGAAGGGAAGGATGGGCCTGTGCGCACTATCCATCAGAACAACCTGTGCGTCCCACCCAGTGACTGGAGGAGTGGGGCTCGTGGAGGCGCAGGTGAGTGGGTAGATAGGCCCTTAAGGCAGCAGGAAGCTGAGGGAGGGCCGCAGTTGGGGTGGTGGCCAGTGGGTTTCCCCACCGAACCAGCACGGCAGGTGGGAGATGGGGAGGATGGGGGGATGGTGGGCGGTGTCCCAGAGGGTGCTGCTGAAATGGCGTTGGGTCCACGGCGGTCCCAGCGGGCAAACCTGGGGGTGCCGCCCATGAGGTACCGAGACTAGTGGTCGGGACGACCAATGTTTAAGTGGGGGGGAATGTCATGTTGGGGTTTTCTGTTTGTGCTGTACATTTTCTGTTGGGCTAGCACCTTTTGCTTGTGAATTACTGTGGGAATTGCTGGACTGCTATGGACTCCGTATATGGACTGGGGATTATTGGTCGGGAGGAATGGACTGATCTGATTGGTGGGACTGACGGATTCGGGGTGGGAGAAATGCTTTTTCTACACAGGGGATTTGGCACGGAGGAGGAGGGCTTCCTGGGGGCCAAGGCGGCGACGTCACCATGCCGCGACGGAACCGGCACAGCTGATGCGACCACAACAACTCCACCACCACTAGCAGCAGCAAGAGATCCAGCAGATCTGCCGGCGTTGATGATGGGCTCAAACACACACCTATCAAAGGAAAGTGCTTCTCTTCTTCATATCCAGTTGTTGTGTGCTTGAGCTATGTACTAGTCTCCTCCTGGTGCCAGTCGCTGTTGTTTGTTCCGAGGTACCCGGAACTCGAGGAGCGCTGGATGGGAACAGGAGCGGCCGTGGGGAGCCAGGAGGACAGCGACGAAAGACATGATACAACGCTAGCTATCTTCTAAACGAAGGGAAGTGATTGTGTCCTGCTTGTGTGTGTGTGATCTCGGTTACGAGAGACTGCCGGATTCTCAGTGCTGCCGTTGTCATTTCAGAGAGCTTCCTGCGGGACGAGGAGTCGTCACGGAAGGACTGCTGGGAGTTGGTAGCTGAAGACTGTAGCCGGACTGGTGAAGGGATTTCCGTCGGTCACCGTTCCGCCTGGTATCGCATTCGCCACGGCGGACCCAGGGGTCATAAGTGGACTGAAAGCACAGCTAAGTTGTTTTTTGTTTTGTTTTTTTTGGGTCGGCGTGGGGAAGCCGCCGACCCAACGTGGACTCTTTACTCTGTGTTGGGTAGCAGCCCATCTGCTTGGTACTGAGCAGATCCCCGTGAACTCCTCTTAGATGGTGCAACGCATCATTGCTAAATGAAGTCAGGAATTGTTGTGAGTAGAGTAGTGTAACATACGAGTAGACCTTTTGCTAGCGTGTGGGTTGCTGTTTACTTGTAGGTCCATGACATGTGGTCTCTATGTGGTCATGGGGATACTAATTGGTGTGCTGTGATTCCTAGCTGCATGTGAGTGATCCTTGGTATTGCTGTGCCATCTATTGTGTGCTGATAATGTTGGTTGGGTGTAATTATTTTTGGTTGTTATTTTGATGTAATTTTCTTTCTTTTCTATTATTAACCCGGGGTTTGACTATTCATGATGACTACATTGCTGTGACCATTGTGTGCTGTGGAACTTTGCCATGAACTGGTTGCTGTGTTTAATCCCTGACTGATTGTGCTCTGATGTGCCTAATGTGGGTGTATTGTGGTATTGCATGACTGAAGCCACTCTTGTTCTGGGTCGGGGGTGGGGAATTGTCCGTTACCATCAGTGTGCTGCTGACCCTTGAAAATAAACCTTTAAAACTGATTCTTCTGTTGTGGTGTCTTGTGTCTTCGAGGGGATTGAATCTGTGTAACCAAGTGGTGCGCCACGACAGTAACTCATTACGTTGACGACATAATGATTGCTACAGAGGGCTCTCTTAGCAAACACTTGGAAGTCGTTGATGATGTCCTTACGACACTGAAAAGAGCAGGGTTCAAACTGAATCGTGAAAAAGCGCAAATCGCAAAAACCGAAGTGCAATACTTAGGTTACACAATCACTCCAAGCCAGCGTGAACTGACAAACAGTAGGCGAAAATGCATTGCAGAGCTACCGCGCCCCTACACAGTCAACTCTCTCCAAAAGGTGTTAGGGACCGCAAACTATCTCCGCGATTTTATCCCTAACTTCGCTGACGTGGCCAGACCCCTGTACGCTCTACTGAAAAACAAACCAAAGCCAAACGATGTCTTAGACTGGACCTTCCAGCAGGAGCAGGCATTTAATACACTGAAACAGCAGCTGTGTTCCGCTCCTGCGCTAGGCCTGCCTAATACATCCAAGACGTTCCACATCCAAGTAGATGCGTATGAAGCGACTCTCAGTGGCGTTCTTGCTCAAGAGCACGGAGGAAAATTGCGCCCCGTAGCTTACTACAGTCGGAAAATGTCCCCTATCGAAATAGGCTTTGACCCGTGCTGTCGACAAGTGCTTGCAATACATTGGATGATAACTGCCACCGAACCAATCGTGGGCTTTCAGCCCCTCGTCGCTCACACAATGCACACACCGGTGAAAATGGTATTGGAGGGCAGAATAAAAGGTGTGTCAACACAAAGACTCGCTCGATGGTTAACTGACATCCAAGCGCGTGACATCACCGTCGAACACACACGCATACTTCCGCATTTACTCGGGGACATTGAGGGCACTCCACACGAGTGCCAGCCCACACCAGAATATCCCAGTCCCGTGTTAGATGCTGAAATCCCAGGGCAAACGCGCGTGTATGTTGACGGATCAAAATACATGGACAATGGAGAATACCACGCGGGTTGTGCAGTGTGGGCTCCCGAACCCCCCGACCCAAATGTCAAAGAGCTGTTGTTTAAACTACCGTCGTCAGTCTCAGCACAAGAAGCTGAGCTAATTGCGTTGTTAGAAGCAATTAAAGCACATCCACAGCCGCTGTGCATCTACACGGACAGTCGCTATGCGTTCGGGGTAGTGCATGATTTTATGACACAGTGGCAACTGCGCAACTTTCTCACATCAGCTGGTACTCCCGTGAAACATTTTGACACGATCACCGCCATTTGGGATGCAGTGCAGGCGCACACTAATGCGATTTCCGTCGTGAAAGTTAGAGCGCACATAACCAAAGATCCTACCATCCATGAGCAAAATAACAACCACGTCGATCAGCTTGCAAAACAAGCCGCACTGACAGGGAAACCATGGGAGCCACTTACTATGCCTGTGCATTTAATTGCCGCCATCTCCGCGACCCCCATTGATTTGAAACAATACCAGAAAGATTTATGGGTTTCTGACAATGAGCTTGTGCCATACTTGGAAAGCAAAAAACCAAGAATAAACATTCAGGATGGCGTCGTGCTTTTTGATAACCAATATGTGGTGCCACGAGCATTACGTAACCCGGTCATCAAAATGTATCACGAATATGCGCATGTAAACTCTGCAAGTACGGCACAACTCATCGAACGCTTTTTCTGGTGGCCTACACTGGCCTCCGACGTTACAAGTTGGTGCGACGATTGTGTGGTTTGTGCCGCAGCGAACCAAGGCAAGACTGGACGCACCAACTTTCGCAGACCTACACCCCCCAAAGGCCCATGGCAAAACTTACAAATGGATTTCATTGGTCCATTGCCCGCAGCACGGGGAGGGTATCGGTACTGTCTTGTAATAGTTGACAAATTCTCCAAATGGGTCGAAGCTATTCCAACAAGGAACAATACCGCGCACACGGTAGCGCGGATATTGGCCAACCAAATTGTTCCTGTTTACGGGGTCCCACTTCAGGTGGAATCGGACCAAGGGACGCATTTCACCGGAAATGTAATGAGAAACATGTGCAAATTGTTGAACATCCGCCAAAGATTACACATTCCTTATCGACCACAGAGTTCAGGAATGGTGGAAAGGGCCAATCGCACAATCAAAGAGCAGATCTCAAAACACATCACGCAAAACAAACGCACCTGGCTGGACGCCCTCCCCACAGTATTAACCATACTAAGGGCCACTCCATCCAGGGCCACGGGCATTAGCCCCTTTGAGCTTATGACAGGCCGAGTCATGAGGCTGCCCATCGACCCACATATCTCCCCAAATGACCTGGGACCACTGACTGTGGCCACACAGCAAACAGTTCTAACGCAAATACAAGAACGCCTCAAGGTGCTCTACGCACAGGCGGCTCTAAAGCAACAGCAATCTGATTTGAGAAATGACACTCACTTTAACCCTACGGCCGAAAGGAAATTTGAGGTGGGAGATATGGTGATGGTCCGCGTGTTTGTGAGAGAAAACTGTTTTGCCCCTCACTGGCACGGCCCATATGAAGTTAAAGCTGTGTGCAACAGTTGTCTGGCCTTGACTGTGAGAGGGAAGGTGCGATGGTACCACATGGTGCAATGTAAAAAGTTTAGAGGCTCATCTGATCAATAACTCTGCTTTGTTTGTTTTACAGGCAAGCTAATGCCATTCCATGGATGCCGGACAATCGGAAAGTGTCGGGCTCGACATGTATCCGACCCGGCCAACGAGTTCAACTCACCCATAACTACGGGTGCGGGAGATGGGTTTGGAAATTCTTCAAGGGGCCAGAACACACTGATCTCACTATACTACCTACCAAACAAAACATAGCCTGGCCTCCCGGCGTAGCGCCGGATCAAAATTGCAACACCCAAATATGCTGTAATGAAGGTTCCACCCATCCTCCCTCCAAATCCCTTGTAGGCTATACACCACATCCTGAAGAACTACAAAACAGCACCGCGTGGTACCAGTTGAAAAACTTCCCACACACTAATGTTGGTGCTATGTATATACTCTATCAGATAAAGAATGATGGAAAAGATCCGAAAAAGTGCTACCGCACAAAGGACCTTGAACCAGCAGCATACCGGTGCATGCACATGGCACCCCATAACCTCACACATATATTCTATAATGACATAACGTATAACCTGTCTCTTCCCCTCACAGATGAAAGCCGACCAAAAACTTTTGTGTGGACCGCACGAAAAGAAGGAGTGTACTGTGTAGGCAGCTGCCTACACAGTAACAATTCGTACACCACACCTTTTAATTGCACATGGGAATCAAAAAATTGTTTCAATTTGACTACATGTGGTTATAAACGACCAACTCAATGTCCCACACTTCATCCAACACCCACACATGGACTGATTAAGGGTAGCATGAACAAAACCTTGTTGCACAATGTCAATTTAGTAATGGCACATATCTCATACAACATTTCAAACATACTGACTGCATACACTACACATTGTGACACGAAAGGGGACACACACACATGGCTACAGTCACGCATCGATGATCTAGTTGCTGATTACCAAACCAGACTGGGTGCTCAAGTAAATTCAATGCGTAAGAAAAGAGATTTACTCTCACAAATATCTGGCCTTTTCGCTAATTCGGTAGTAAATACGTATAGAATCAATGGACAGTCCCAGTACACAAGTTGGCTGGCAAGCCAGGTGGCCACCGGTTTCCAGCACCTCACTAACTCCAATGAACGAATCATTAAGGCTGTACGGTCCGAAGCGCAGGCGCTACTGACCACTAGTCTTGCATTGTTTAACCAAACACACACTATCGAGCGTGACGTAGCCTGCAGGGCATTTGCACAAGATTTGTTTACAGCTGCCCGTCAAGAGATTTTAGACTTGCGCCTGCACAAAGTGCCCAAGCATGCGCTACAAGATCTTATAGAGATCTTGGATTTACATAGGTGGTTTGAATCTGACAAAATGAAAGATGTACAGTATTCTGAATTATTGACCACTTTGATGATGTATACGGGCAAAGAATGCCCCGGTTGTATTGGATTCTTTGCCACCTTCCCTCTCATACATCCTGATCAAGTTTTCCCAAATTCCACTACCATACATTCTATTGGGGTGGTGGCAAACAATCAGGTGTTAACGTGGGACCACCTTGCAGGGTATATGACCGTTGGTAAAACCGAGACACTGTTCACCACCCGAAATTGCTGCCATGAGACCACCAAATATGTCATCTGTACTTGTAATACTTTGCAACCATTTGCTTTCAATGATTCCAAGTTGATAAATATTAGGTCTCTTCATGGATATTCGGACGCCGTTCAAGTGTCCAGCACACAGTGGTGTGTTATCAGCGAGATGAACTCTTTCTCCTATGGTGGGCTGACATGCCCCGCCAACCACAGCTTCTGTCTGGAAGTGACAGAGGACTTTTCGATGGGGGCGCTCAGCATCCTTGGGAGAACCCCCCTGGACTCTGACCTCTCTCCTTGGTGGGAGGACAACTTCTATGAGGAGGGAACTCAGGCGCTGGCAGACACCATGACCCTGGTACAACAGCTCATCCAGCAGGTGGATTACCACCTTAACCAGGCCCAGGTACAAGCAAACCTGGCCGAGAAGACTGCAGAGCTCCTCACCAGTTCCACCACTCACGCCGCGGAGGCGGCGTACACCTGGTGGGATTGGATCTTCAGGGGTTGTGTACTTGCCAGTGCCATCATCCTCCTCCTCACGCTGATACAGTGCTGCTACTTCAGACACCTCATCCGGTCCTTGAAAAAGGACTCAGAGGCAGCACTGTTGGTCAGCAAACTCCTCACACCTGTTACACGTCAGTGACAAGCCGGTGGGGGGCATCTTTCACCGATCACGATGGACACTGACTGTTACCTTCGTGTACCGAGGGCCATCTGTAATCCCCCCCACTGTCTTGACCGTTCTATGACCACTGACATCATCGTCATCCTCATCTTCATCCTCATAATCATTACCTACGAGTTCCTGAGGAATCTCACATTTCGTTGCTTTTCTACCATTCATGTGTTTGTTTACTGTTTTTGCTATCTTTAAATTACAAAGACAAACTTTGCCTATCTGACGTTTGAATCACAAGGACGCGCAGCGGGACAATGCCCTCTGTTCGAAGATGCCAGCTGTTCAAACTCGCCCCCTCCGGGGTGGGAAACTCGACCCTCTCAGGTGAGGGAGGCATCCAGTGGTTGCGCGTGCACAGGAATACCACGTGCCCAGGAGAGACGTGGGCCAGATGTATTAATATGTGTGGTTTAAACGCGTAATATGATGTATTGAGAATTCCATTATGTGTTTGGTATCAATCTGATGGTCGTGATGCGAGTGGTGGCAAGGTCTTGGTTTTAAAACGGTCTTTAGGCAAATTATTAAAGATTTAGAATCATAGGGGTTCAATGGGAAGTCGGGCAAAGGCCGACCCCTCGAAATTACAATAACCCTGCCCAACGAAATATTCGTAGCTCATTGGTTACCTGACCAAGGTGTCCCACGTGACAAATATGCATTTAAGATGGAAGTAACATATTACGAGAGGTAACTGTATTCAGGACCTCCTCAGATATCTCGTCTGTGTAGCCCATTCTTCCTTGTTCAGGTATGCATTGATTTCTTTCAACATTGTATTCTGTCGTAGTCGTATTGTTGACAAAGTAGATCTTGTCTTATAATAAACTTTCATAAAAATATGGGGAAGAATTCCGTTTGGTCTATTCATATGTTTATTGATCTGGTAAGTAGGCAGTAAGGTTTATTCGCTGTGGATGGAGCGAGGCACACATACTTTGGACTAAGATCCGACGTCAATGGTGTTTACCTAGGTTGAGATATGTTATGAGAACCGAGACAAGTGCGGGGTGACTTTATCTTCCGTTTGCCGTGTACCCATAACCTGTTAACCTGAGGCAGTCGATCGGGTGCGGGATGTGGAGACACCTCTCTCGGCAGATACGGTACCTTCTCGGCATCATAAACCCCTGCCTCATCTCTTAACGACTTACATGCAGTTAGGACCCCCAAATAAACAATAGTCGCGCGCTGGGAGGTACCGATGTAATAAATTGCTTAACTAGCTGAACCCAGACATAACAGAGATTGGTAGACTAATCAATTTTAACAGTATTATAGTAATTAAGTACAAATACATAATTACATAGGAACTAGAGAGATCCTACGGCTGGGACTCTAATAATTGCGGTATTGGATAATAGGTAAATGAAATCTTTTCTACAGTCCAGAGCGGAAGCGGTCCCAGGGCCTTCAATTTCCGTCGTTGGGTTTTTGGCCTCATTACACTCCCAAATGTCTCCTTTTAATGACATGGATCTTATTAAAAATTGGGGCAGGCATATAATACAAGGCTGGAGACCTAGCACAGGTGTTATTGACGACAGGTTGGCTAGCCACTAGCTCGGTAGACTAGGTGTCATTCCCATCTATTTAGTAAGCTACTCAAAGACTTTCAAAGCTCCCAAATGTCTCGTTTTTAATGGCATGTGTCTTATTAGAAATTGGGGCAGCAATTTCATTCTACACCTACAGTAGTGGTCTGATAATAACATGTGACTATCTGGTTCTTTAAAATGCTCAAATTAGCTTACCGAGCTAGCTTAAAACATTGAATGATCAAATGGGTAATGTGTAGTGATCTATTTGTGTCCGATAAGTTCATGGTGTATTTTTACATCAATCCATGTCAGCCACGAAATGTATTATCATCCAGGCTTTTTTAAATTAAGTAAAAACTTTCGTGCTGTAAGTAGCACAGACGGCCGCCATGTTTCTTCTTAGAACGTTTTCTGTGTTTACTAGGTAGCCCGGCCCCCATCTTGCTCCTCGCGATTTGATTGGCCCTGTCATCGGATAACTTTCAGCCTCGCAAAACGACCGGGGTCCGCTAGACTGCCCCCGGGAGCAAATTCAATTTGCGGTCGCTAGGGGCGTCTAGATTTCTAGGCTAGAAAAATAGTACATATTACACTGTTCACAGTAATTAACGGTACAATAACATCCCACATTTCTGCCCCAATGATTTTCAATATTTTACTGTGATGTACACAGTGCACAGCCCTACGGCACAGATGCAAAGTATATTACTGTATTATTATTATTATTGTATTATTTGTTTATTTAGATATTACTTGGTCTTAACAGTATTTTATTGTTTCTGTATTGTGACTTATTTTAGTCAAGTTATTTTAGGCAGCTCCCTTGAAACTCATTCATTCTTCAATTAACTCTTATTTCCATCTAGCTGCAATACCACCCCTACAACTTCAGTCACTGACAATTCTCATTGGTGTTGGGTGGTGTACATGTCCAGAGACACTTTATACGAGATGAGATGAAACACCTGCATCCATAGAAATGAATGGGGGCAATCCGTAAGGCCAATATGTCGTTTGCCTGCACGTCTCCCACCTGTCTGGTAACAAGAGCCAATTGCTTGATGTGTTGCACTGTCATTGATCCAATCATCCCGCTGCATCGACAAGTAAGCTCTTACGATTGCTCAAAGCAAACGTTGTATGCCTTCGCAATATCTGCAGCTGGTTGGTGGCAAATGACGTGCGACTTACATCGGGTAGCTACTCACATGGATACTCACTCTGCAGACACGAAGGCACTAAAAAGACTGGTGAGGATGGTAGAAAAGATCATCAACCCTACCAGCCATTAAGGAAATGTACATTTAACACGTTTCCAAGATAGACAACGTAGTACTGAAATCCAGGATTGCGACACCCAAAGGCATTTGTGAGACAAAGTCGGCGAACAGTCTTATTTTGTCAATTTAGACGCGCTGAATTCAAATCTGCCATTGACCCGTTCAGAGTCGACGTCCTCATGAATGCGTGCACATCGTTGACTCAAACACACCAGAGATGTTGTAAGGATATTACGAGATACTCTACTCTTCTGGGTGGTACTGCACTCCAGGGGGACTGCAGACTCCATTCAGAAAGAATGGACTGCGCTCTCTCGACAGCGGCCACTAGATAAACTGCAGGCATGGGTAAAATAGGAAGTTTAGAGGCTGTATTTAATACTGGCTGATAGTGAAGACACTAAAGAGAGAAAAACTGCCGTTCTGAATCGTGTACGTTGATAAAAAATAGAGATTCCGAAAAGTACACTTATTATGCTATTTTGAGAGGGAAGCATGAGATGTTTGTTGTTACAAGACATTAAACTACTGACTGGATTGATGATATCGCCAGGAATGCCCGTGTCTGTGGTGCCCACTGCGCATCTGAAGTTAGCAGTGCACACACAGCCATAATACGTCATACCTGTTTACAAACTCTAAAGGGGTCTATACACTGAGCTCTATCTGTCCTCTGTTGACCTCTAGAGGTCATTCAACTTTGACCCTGAAAGTGTACCAACTGAACCCATTCATCAGGTTTTTAAGCAACTCATTCATTCATTTTAAGCAAAGTGATGAATTAAATTGATACATGGATTTGTTTTGTTAATATTGGAATGCAAAACTTAGGTTTAATTTGCAAAACAAGTTCTTATTACAGACCGGATTCCAAAAAAGTTGAGAGTCTTGTTATTTTGTGAATAAAAGCAAAACATTCAATGCATGCATAACATGGACAATAGCACAAGGTCAACATATCAACTGTTAAAGCCAGGCTCAAGTACTACTTTAAGGGAAATATGTGTTAATTTAAAATTTGACACATGCAACAAATCTCAAAAAAGTTGGGACAGGGTCAAAATATGTAAAAATAGTTGGATACGTCCAGAAAATAACACAACAAGGAACATTTAAAAGGAACTATACTGGCTGCCAACATGAACGCAGAAATAAAAGACCATCACAGAGAGGCTGTGTTGATGAGCTAATTACTGATCTATTACAGAGAAAGATTGAATTATCAAAATTGCAGGCATATAAGTCCTATTTCTGTAATGTAGTTTAGTAGTAGTAGTAGATTTCACAGAGTTCTGTGAAATAATTTTATGAGTTATAAGATCATGAAATACCCAATGTCAACAAGCACACTATGACACTCAAAACTTGACCATAAACACAACGCTTAATATTTCACCGTGTTGCATGTGGCAAAGAAGATAATTCCAGATGGACCCACAAGACTTGTGAAACTGTCCTCTGATTCCAGAACGGAAAATATGTCATCCGTTTTTTAAGTCATGGAGTCATGCACCCTCCAGATTACACAGAAGATGAATATTTCAGGTTGCTTTAGTGGTCACAGGTCAGGGTATATGATGGTAACGGAGAGCAGTAGTGCCTTGGTAAGGATCTTCTTACTCATGTGGAGGGTTAAAATTAATGCTGAATGATATTATGAATTCAGACTTTAAACAGCATACATACTGTAGCTACCAAGGCATTACAGTTTGGAGTGCAGATATTGCTCCATAATGATGGCAAATTGCATTCTCTACTATGTTCCAACAGTCCTGTTCCATCATACGAGTACACAGGTGATAAAATGGCCAGCTTGCAGTCAGGATATGCCATATATTAAGCATAACAAAAAGGAAAACAAGATGAACACACCTACCAGTTGAGCTGCTGAAATCATGCATTGCACTTTTTAAATATGAAATCATGTATTTAGTGAAAATAATTAACTGTCTGTAACCTTGTCTTTTTTTAGTCTTATCCAACTTAAAAAGTATGTTATTGGCCCTGTCCCAGCTTTTTGGGGATTCGTTGCGAGGATGAAATTTTAAATGAACACATATTTTCCTAAAAGCAATAATTCTGCTTTTAACAACTGATATGTTGTTTGCACAATGCTCTATCTTATTAACAGATTGGACGTTTTGAAGATGAAAGCATTTTATTCACAGAATACCAAGCGCCCCAACTTTTTGGAATCCGCTTTGTACTTATTGATTTCTAGTTAGTGGTTATTACTTCATTATTACTTCAAGGTCATTAAACACGGCCTGTTGTCATTTTTTATACGCTGGCCTATTTTATGTTGTTGTTTTCAATGAAATATGAATTGTGTTTGCTCCTGACTGTAATAACTATTTAATGCTCTCAGTAGGCTAATATCATAGCCACGATGATGTAGTTGAGTCTTTTCAGCAAAGAGTGAACAGGCCTCCCGGCAGGCCCATCTGCACAAAGAGGCTACACTGTGTTTTAGGATAGGCCTACAGGCTTTGCATCAGATTTAATTGTTGATATAGGTGAATTGAAGCATAGCCTACTTGTAGTATAGCTACTTTGAGACACTTTGAGTTCACAATACGCAGGTTAGAAATTCATAGGATAGGAGGATGAGCCTTTATTGTCTCTTCTAGAGATAAATTTGGTATGGGCACAGAGAGTCTAAGCGTTTACACAGAGAACACATATCAACACATTAGATAAACACAAAAACACACTTAACATGCAGGACTGGACCACAAAACATATTAACATGTAGCCTACATCCAAACATGCACATATACACACAATTATATCATACCATGACTCTTTCAACCCCCCCCCACACACACACACACACACACACTCCCCAATTCAATAGACCTACAATAATCCTGAGTATACACCCTTAGCAGCGTGGAACTATTAAGACGCCCCCCTCCACACACACACACACACCTACCTACTATGAGCAATCTAATAGACCAAGGAACCACTGAAAATTTAAACCTGTTTGTCTTGCAATTAGGTATCCTATATCTTCTACCTGATGGTAACATACCACAGACTTTTTTAGCGAACCATACTGAAAGTACGTCAATGAAGGTCTCAGTAGGCTACGGTTCACATCCAAGGGATTTGGGCACGGTTTGGATTGTTCATGCAAAGAAAAGTCACAGGTCTCAGTTTGCTTAAAAGGCTGAAAAGGATAGAGTGTGAAAATGGCCTAAATCTATGTTAAGTAGATGCTATTTCAAATTCATGTAATTTCCAAAGGGTAATAGAATATATAGAGACATCAATTGAATGCTTGTATACCGCAGATTTTCTAACTGATGTCCAAAGTCTATGTGCAACTTGATCTCTTTCACAGATTTTGCCAAACTTCAGTGCTCTAGACACGGAATTGTCTGTACTTTCGGCATTGTACTTCCTACAGTTCTCTCAGTATGGCAGTGTAAATTTGACCTCCAAGCTAGAAGTTATCGTTGAGTCCTATGAGACCACCTAGCCGCCAACTTAGTAAAGGTCCTATGTAAGTTTTGGATTGGAACATTTCATAAAGATTTTTCCATTTGCTGCTTTTTTTTTTTTTTTTTACTTCTGCGTCCCCCTGAATTTTTTTTTTTTTTTTAAATGTTGTGTCAAAATCCAAGATGGCAAGGCAAGGCAAGGCAAGTTTATTTGTATAGCGCATTTCATACACAGGTGCAACTCAATGTGCTTCACAAGCTTAACAAGTGCAAAAATAAGAAAGGACACAGAAGAAAGAATGAAATAAATTAGAGTCATAAAGGACATTTAAAACATTAAGATAAAACATAAGGTAAAATGATAATAATAATAAAATAAAAAATAAAATAAACATAAAAATAAGAATTTGAGCTAGGGGAAAGCATCTGAGAACAGCTTTGTCTTGAGTCTAGATTTAAAGCTATCAATAGTGGGTGCATTTTTTAAGTCATCTGGAAGCTGGTTCCAAAGCTTTGAAGCATAGAAGCTAAAGGCTGCCTCTCCACACTTTGTTTTGACTTTTGGAATCACCAGCAAATTCTTCTCTGTTGACCTTAGTGACCTGGGCCTCGTTTCCCGATAACGATGGTTCTTAGCCTTACGTGTGTCGTTAACCAGTGATCCTACGAATGTTCTTAGATTTCCTACGACTGTTTCCCAAAGACACTCGTACATGAACGCGCGTGCACAGCCTCTAAGATCATTCATAGCGTTGCTCTTAAGGATCGCTGTCCACATATGTGGTGCTGAAGTGTCCTCGGAGTGAACTGCGCCGTCATGCTGCTAAACCATTTACAAAATGTAAGTCGTGTGTCAGTATCAAAAGTTGTTTTCTATAAGGGTGGGACTACATTTGTAGCAGTTTGCAACTATCGATAGGAGTTACTGTTGGCAAATGAAATGAAATTCACACACACACAATGAAATCATGCAAAACCATCAGCTAAACCGTTAAACCAGAAAAGCGAGTGCAGTTGGCTACCGTGCTTAATATTTAAGAAGACAAGTAGGCCTAGGAGTTCCAAATTGGTATGTGCATTTGGGGAGTGACGCGCAAAGTAACGCGCACTCAAGGCTTTAACAACTGTGAGGAACATTTTGCACGGCAGTCTGCTGTTATTAAAACAAAAAATCTACACGAATCCCCATCGCTGCCTTTTTTATGTCATAGTTTACCCTTAGCCTACAACTATCGTGTCTTTTCTGCGTCGCCTTCCCTTTCTTAGGGTACTTGAAAATGAAAGAGGGCGCAACGACTCGCTGACCGTTTTTCTTTTTTTTTATGTTTCGGTAGTGACCTTTCGACATCACCACTCTTGTCTCTGGTCGACAAAGCCCCCTATTTATTTTGCGTGTGGATGCCTTTTTCTTGTTCACGAAGCACCCACACAAATTATGATTGATCACAGTTTAATAATGTCCTGATTTATCAAACACAGCGGAGCTATTTTACTGCCTGTAAAATATTTTCCAAACACATTGCTTTTATTTTATACACTTACACAATTAATGTTACCTTCTTATTTTCGTTACAGTGTCAACTGTGGTGCCATGATATTTACACTCCCGTCTTAAAACATCAACTTGAAGCGCAAGTTTCCTCTTTTCCTGTGGGTGTCTCCACTGTGCCATGCCACTCGCGTCTTAAAACAGCAATCTTATGCGCAAGTTTCTTCTTTTCCCTTCATATCCTGTGGGTGTCTCCACTGTGCCATGCCGTTACGATCAATCTTAGCGCGTTAAGACTACTCCAGATCACTCGTGGATTTCTCTTAGAGTTACGTGTCAACCTGCGATGGTTCTTTGCTAAGTTGGCTTTGGGAAACGCTCCGTGAGCTCTACGATGGTGTTACGTGTGAACTTAAGTAGCACGTAGCGTTAAGTAGTACTTAAGGCCCTTTCGGAAACGAGGCCCTGGTTGGTGCATACAGCTGAAACATATCCAGTAGATATGTGGGTCCCATTCCATTTAATGATTTAAACACAAGTAGCATTGCCTTAAAATCAATTCTGTAGCTTACTGGGAGCCAATGCAGCGATCTTAAAATTGGAGTAATGTGGTCGAACTTCCTTGTTTTTGTAAGAACCCTTGCTGCTGCATTTTGTACAAGTTGAAGCTGTTTGATGGTCTTTTTGGGGAGGCCTGTAAAAAGACTGTTACAGTAATCAACCTTACTAGAAATGAAGGCATGTATTAGCTTCTCCAGATCATGTTTAGACATAAGGCCCCTAAATTTAGAGACGTTTTTTATGTGATAAAATGCAGACTTAGTAATAGCTTTCATGTGACTGTTGAAGTTTAGTCTTTCTTTGGGTTTCAGTAAACGCACACCGTTTGAGGTGCGTACGGCAGACAATTAGACTCAACTTGAAAAAGAATGGTCGTCGCACACTCAGAACTTCATGCAGTTACATTTAATAAGACCAACGTTTCGGCTTACGCCTTCATCAGGGTCATGAAGGCGTAAGCCGAAACGTTGGTCTTATTAAATGTAACTGCATGAAGTTCTGAGTGTGCGACGACCACTGTTAAAGTTTAGGTCACTGTCAATGAGGACCCCAAGATTTTTAACTGTATCCCTTGCTTTCAGTCCCTTCATTTCAAGGATAGTAGCAATCTTTTGTCTCTTCTTTCTTTTCCCAAATATTATTACTTCAGTTTTATCTGTATTCAGCTGGGGGAAATTGTGAGACAACCAATTGTTAATTTGGTTAATGCAATGATAGAGTGAATTAAGAGGGGTCATTGGGGGACATAGATAAGTAGAGTTGGATATCATCCGCATGGCCATGGTAATTTAGGAGTTCTTCTCAATAAAGTGGCAGCATATACAGATTGTAGTAGTGGTCCCAGAATGGAGGCCTGGGAGACCCCATAATAGATGGCAAAATTGGCATATTTTTAAGCCATTGTTGACTTGTATTGGTAATATATGTTACATGAATGTGAAGTGAGCCATTGCATGAAGTAAATCCATTACAAAATCCAAAATGGCCGACATTTTGTATAGCAAAATCAACATTAATAGTGGTATTGTTCAAACAAAAAATGCTTTATGCAGAGCTACCTGTACAGTAATATTGCACATTCACTGGATTGGCTGCCTGTGTCAAGGCAAAGTTATGAAACCTTATGTTCTATCAGGGATTCTGCATTCCTCCAACAATCTTGCCATGCTCTCTGTTCGCAGAACTAGGCTTAGCTAGAACTAGCCATATTTTGGGTAACGGAATAATTACTTAATTACTAACATTATTGTATCACCGTTACCTTTCCTCAGGGAGTAAGGTGACACATTACTTTGATAAATTGCGTTGCCAGTGTGCCCCAGGTGCTGACAAAATTTAGGAGCAAATAGCAATACTGCGTCGCATGTCCTAATCTGTCCTAAGCCGGTTTTTAATATTCACCCTTTGCATACATGTCAACAAAATCGCTGATCATGATTTACTATTAGGTGGGCGGGGGGTCGGCTAGCTTGTTCCCACACGCGTACACACACGGTTAGTCTACACAGAGATGGTCAAGACGCATCAAGCCGCGCATCCCTTTGCTGAAAAACGTATCGATTCAATTCATCATTGATAAATAGGCCTAGGTCATGAAGATCTTAGTAATAAAAAATACTTCACCCATCAGTAGCATCTATTGAGATCCCGTTTCGGTGGGTCTGTTGTATGGCTCATCCGGTTGGCCTCCCAGCACGTCACCCAATTCTGAAGCCATATAGTAAAGAAGAGGAGCCTTCTGTAATGTGAACCCAGACCCAAGTACCAAATGTCAAGACTCCATGGGGTGTGGCTGTCCTCCCTGCTGGTTCCTTGGTCTGTCTTTATGTGTTTCAAATGCAAAATTATTGGCAAGTGACTGCTGATTGCTTATGAGTGGACATAGTGTACATGTACACAACTTGGTCTTTAATGCAAGATTCTGGGTTGCTTGAGCGTAACACTGATGTTTTGACAGTTGCAGCAAAGAGACTGGCTCATTGGCATGACAGTCAGAGCACACCCACAATCCTACTAATGGCCACACTATCATACAAAAATCTTTATGAGACCTTTGGCATCATGAGGTATAGGTGCAACAAGTGTGAATCTTTTATGAAAATAGGCATACCAATAACTGACATGAAGATGAAATGTAACTCCCTCAATGTTGCTGCACATTATTCTCTATAATAATGTCTGACATTTCATGAAGGTGGTACTCTTGCCCATTGTTTTGCATAGTTGTTCTAATAGGATTTTCTTTTAGTTCCTGATCAGGGCTACGATTCTTGAAACCTTCGTTGCTAACTAACGTAGCAACTAACGACTCAGGTGCGACAAAACTGTTTCTGGAACACTTCGTTCGGACTTACAAAGTCCCAATGTTTACAAGTAATGTAGTTAGTCATTCGTTTGATGCTGGAGCGAACGACTCAGGTGTTGCTGCAAAACGAAGTAGGGGCTGTTCGTTAGTACTACTGTCGGAATTGGAACGAATAGCATGGTTAGCTAGTTCACCTTTGTTTTGGGAAGCACGTCACTCTTGCTCGTGGGTTTGGGGCGGGTTCAGGCCGAGTTCAAGCAACATCGATCGATTACTGCCACCAAGTGCACAAGCCCCTGACCCATACTACACAAAATGTCTACTCATGTTACGAACAGGGCGGAAAAAAATCACACCAACAGTGTTCAAATATAGAAAAAAATATATTGTCCAAATATAGTAGGAAATTCCATGTTCCACAATCGTGCTTCACGGCCACCGATCAATTAGGCCTAAAGCGGCTCCAATAAAATAACCTTGTTTGATTAGCCTACCATCGGGATTTGAAACCACACCAAAAGCAGCATCTCGTCTGAATGCAGAATATTTAACCACTCACCTATCTCCACACATGTAGGAAAAATCAGTATATTTTGATTAAACCCCAATAGGATAAGCATAGGATACATGGAAATAGGCTACATGTAAAAAAAAATGGCTTTATTCAAAAAGGCCACCAATGTGCGGTGATCCTTCTCGTTTTCCTTGCATTGTAGGCTATGCCTTAGTCTACAAGAACTCCAAACTACATCGTAGGCTACAACAAGTTAAAAAATGGACAGTATGCAACTGCATTACCTGTTGGAACAGTGCGTAATGGAAAGGCACTCTGAAAGGCAAGCGTGATGACAAGAACTGGACACTTCTTCCCGTTAGTTCTTATTTCATAGTGTTCATAATATTCTTCTTTTCATTTCACTTCTACTATTGTAATACAAGCCTGTCACAAGCAGCCGGCCAATAGGCTACTGTTAAAACAAATGTTGTTCCGGCAGTGAGCGCACAGTCCAAATAGCGCCATGGCCCATGGCGCACGAAGTGTCCGTCAGTAGTACAGTCAGGAGGATCAGAAAACAACACAGCTCGTCCTTCTTTCTCTCTGTGTGTAAATTGGGCCATCGTTTTGTGTCTTTGTAAAATGCAGGTGAAAAGCAGTCAGTTAGGCTACTTGGTGACTGCGTGCGTGGCCGCGAGGCAAAGACTCTCGGATGCCACAGCTCCACACGCGCGCACAGCACGCGTAGATCGGCCACTTTACGCACATAGAGAGGGCGGATAAACAGTTTCGCAGAGGAATAGGCACCTGCGCTTAATGTATCTTAATGAGGGAGTCGAAATCTTGTCACAGACACTGAAAACGCAGCCGCGATTAATTCGCGCTTACCTTTCACCATTGCTCTTCAGTCATTGATGGCGATAGTGATGTGTAGGCCGACATTTGGTTACGCGTACTGCATTTAAAGGAGAAAACCGTTTTTTTGACATTGGGCCCTTGATTTCACATTATTACCTCATGTTCTAGTGATCCATGGTAGTTTTGTGTCATTTGGAGCCCTCCCGAAGATATTCGGTTTTGTCATATCCAAGTCACGTCTTCCTTTGGGCAACGAGTTGAAGGCACCAACTAAACTGTTCATATTTTTTTCTTTATGGTACGCCACCACAGATAACATGTATGGACATCACTGCCGTCATAACATGCAGGTTTCGTCCCGCTTCAAATTTTTAAAATAAAGTCGCTGTGACATCATCAACGTGCGACGCCGACGCTGCCAGCCAGGGCTGTTGACAGCTAGAGACAGAGTTCGTTCGCCAGCGACTGCATGGACAAACGGGAGAATCGTATGAAATGTTCTATTAAGTTGCAATGGGTTGAGTTTGCACATATCCAGGATACAAGAATAAAATGTCAACTCGGATAAAGTACAGTTTTCACCGGCTTCCTCTCGGCAATTGGGATATTTTGAAGCGGTGGCTTCACAGCAGTCACGGAACACCCCACGCTTACAACCATCTTACAATGCTTGGACCATCGTGTGTAATAGAACTACCCCTTTCTCCGCAAAGGACTTTAATTCCAGGAAAAGATGTCCAGGGGTTTCAACAACAGCATACAAGAATGATGTGCCGCTGACCGCTGAGGAGCATACACTAAACTGAGGTAAGATGTTGCTAACTACCTAGCTTTCTAAACTTCTAGAGTTGCCAATGTTGTTGGAAGCTCATCTGCATGTGCATTGGCTGGAACTAAACCTATGTAACTCGACTGTAAAAAGGTTAATTTAAAAACAACAACAACACTATCTAGGGACACTGTAAGAGTCAGTGTTCATCTGGTTGAACTATTCTGTAATCGTTCAGTAACGTGGTAAACGGAGCTGCTAGATTTGCCTTCCGGGTACACAAAGATGACAGACTGGCTAAACATGGCCTGACATAACATGGGAGTATCCGTGTATAAACCGTAGTGTCCATTAGTCTCTACATGTATTATGCAACGCGATCGACTTTACATGTTATCGAATGTGCAGATAACATGTATGGGGAAACGGCGACCTCAGTAAAAAACACTATTGGCTAATACCCAGAGCCAGCCACACTTTTCTCGTATTGCCGTACCAAATTGTATCAGAAACATGTTTCAAACATCCGACAAGACTGAAGGAAAACACAACAGATGTGGTTAGCCTATCACTGAAATACACGAAGTGTAATACTTGTATAACATGTCTTTACGGGAAGTCTCTCAAAATTGTTGATAGTGCATTATAAACATATTGCCAATAGGAGGTCATGTTTGTGGCCTGACGGCTATAGTGTTTTCCCAGTGAATTTCTTGAATACTGCATTCAATTTATTCATGTAAACCTGTAGCCAAAACATGAAAACACTTGCTCTGATCTACTGTGTGTGTACTGACATCTCACACATCTTATTTGTGTAAAGAACAACCATGTCAGTCAGTAAGCATCCACTTCTATCGTTTCAGCGTTGCATCCACAGATGGCTGTGCCTACTGTGCATCAGCAGTATTCATCGATGGGAGGAAGATGGTCCTCAGTACACCTGACAACATCCACCCTTGACTGATGAGGAGCAATGAATGTGTGCTGGAAGTCTCACCACAGGTTAGCAGACATAGCTTTCATGGTAGATTACATTGCTATTGCTGCCTTTCAGGCTAAACAATACAAATGCCTTTGATGTTCCCAATGGAACAAACAGTTGACATGCATAGTAAAATGTACTTTTTTGTTGTCATTTATCACAGCAGGAATCCTGGAGGAGTTTCATTCAGTGATGCTGATATATGTTCTCTGAATCATATGTTGCATGATTCCACGCAAGCGTGCACAGTTGGTAGCCCTGGATAATGAAAATGTTGGCAGACAGACAACAGGCTACCACTGAAGGTAAGAATACAATTTCTGTACTTGTGCTTTGAAAATAAAGGTGAATATCTGCACACTTGTTCCTGTTTCACTTTTTAAAAAATGATTTGTTGTCCCAAAGGGAAAAAAGATTTTTTTAATAAAAAAAAAAAAGCACAACAGGAGTAAGCGTGCGGACATTCAACTTTATTGTTGTCTGACCATTTTGTCCCGCACCTGTATTTTGAATGTGTGCACCACTGCCTTACTGGACTGTATTAGTCCTTTACAATAGTGTGTGTGCCTTCCAATATGCGACCTAGCGTCCTCCACTTTTGCTGGCCTCGTACCGGGAAGTAAGATGTTGTGATGACATCACTGTGATGACATCATTGAAAAGAACATTATATTTCAATATGTCGGAAAAGCTCTATTGTAAAGTCGTTTTCTCATTTGCAAACTGGATGGTGAATGAAGAATAATCCCCCAAAATTGTGGCTAGGCTGACAGCGGGGAAATTTTACTGTTTGCATCAGCAAAGCGTGAGGCCACTATCACAAGTGGAGGAGGCAAGGTCGCATATTGTACCCTGTGTTATATTTCCATTTACTCGGGCCATCCTAAGATTAGAGTCCTGTGGCCTACCCACAGGCTCTCTTGAATTTACAGTAGTGGCTAAACACAAGAATAATAACACCTCATTCAGTGTTTTCCAGATCAGAACAGAAACGCCTATGACATGCCTATCGAATAATTTACTAAAACCTCAAAACACTCTCTTTATTTTCTAGGTGAACTCTGTTGGGCGAAACCGTATTCAAGACAACACAGAGCTTGTGTTTCAAAGCCCATCTACGAGAAAACCACACATGCCTTCAGGAAGGAAGAGTATGTGCTGGAGTTGAGGGATGACCCAACCATTGTATACACCAGGGACGAGGAACTCTTCTCATTTGTGGTCCTCCAAGGGCGGTACTATGAACTCAAACTAGGATTTCCCCCTGCACTTTAGGCCTATACTGAAGGTGGCCACCCTTACAACAGACCTCACTTCACTAGGCCCCCTGAAACTTTTATCACAAATGTAATTTCAAAGATTTACAAACAAAACATGTCATAATTCATGTGAAACTGCACATTTCAATTATATCTGGGGCCGGATTAGACGGGTTCCCCACCTTTGGTATACACTGAACGCTACAAGACATCCCTACTACAAAACATTCCACCAGTGCTGAGGCCTGACAAAAAAGTATTTCAGTGGCTAGACGAAGCAGTCGTTTTGGTAGACAGAACTAACACCTACTAGTCTAACAGATTTTTTTGTAATGAGGTAGCTTCATGGGCTCTTAGAGTGCCCTTTGTTGTGCTGACCGAATGATGGACCGCAAAGACAGACTGTGCTGTTGGTAACTGCATTACATTTCAAATAAAGTCCAAATAAAAACAGTGCTTGTTTCGTTCCTTTTATATGAAGCAGAAATAATTGATAATGGCAATTACGTATTTACCGGTACATGAAATATATTTACAAATGCTTCTGTAACTCAGATGGCATATTGAAGATGGTGTCCACTTTATATGATCACAATGCAGACAGGATGTAGAAAATGTAAAAGCTGTATCCGAAGATGTTCAGCATCTCTGCATCTATGAAGCCAGAAAAGTCTCCAGTTGTTTCTGATTGTCATCACAGTGCAGCAACTGAATGAAACTCCTCCGAATTCCTGCAATGATATGACAAAAAAAGTGCATTTTACTATACATGTCAACTGTTTGTTCCATTGGGAACATCAAAGGCATTTGTAATGTTTAGCCTGAAAGCCAGCAATAGCAATGTAATCTACCATGATAACAATGTCTGCTAACCTGTGGTGATAGACTTCCAGCACACATTCAGGTCATGCAATGTGAGAAGCAGTGGCAGGAGGATCTGGTGCTATCTGCTGTTTTCTCTCTTGCTCCTCATCAGTCAAGGGTGGATGTTGTCAGGTGTACTGAGGACCATCTTCCTCCCATCGATGAATACTGCTGAAGCACAGTAGGCACAGCCATCTGTGGATGCAACGCTGAAACGATAGAAGTGGATGCTTACTGACTGACATTGTTGTTCTTTACAAAAATAAGATGTGTGAGGTGTCAGTACACACACAGTAGATCAGAGCTTGTGTTTTCATGTTTTGGCTACAGGTTTACATGAATAAATTGAATGCAGTATTCAAGAAATTAAACCACTTTTAGACCTGCCTTCAGCATTGCATTTCACTGGGAAAACACTATAGCTGTCAAGCCACAAACATGACCTCTATTGGTAACATGTTTAGAATGCATTAGCTACAACTTTGAAAGACTTCCTATAAAGACATGCTACACTTTGTGTAGTTTAGTGGTAGGCTAAGCACATTGGTTGTGTTTTCTTTCAGTCTTCTCGGATGTTTGAAACATGTTTCTGATACAATTTGACATGGCAACACGAGAATAGTGTAGCTGGCTCTGGGTATCAGCCGATAGTATTTTTTACCGAAGTCACCGTTTCCCCATACATGTTATCTGCACATTCGATAACATGTAAAGTCGATCGCGTTGCATAATACATGAAGAGACTAATGGACACTACGGTTTATACACGGATACTCCCATGTTATGTCATGTCATCTTTGTGTAGGCCTACCCGGTAGGCAAATCTAGCTGCTCCGTTTGCCACGTTACTGAACGATTACAGAATAGTTCAACCAGATGAACACTGACGCTTCCAGTGTCCCTAGATAGTGGGTTTAGCTTCCAACAACATTGGCACGTCTAGTAGAAGTTTAGAAAGCTAGGTAGTTAGCAACATCTTACCTCAGTTTTTAGTCTGTATGCTCCTCAGCGGTCAGCGGCACATCATTCTTGTATGCTGTTGTTGAAACCCCTGGACATCTTTTCCTGGAATTAAAGTCCTTTGCGGAGAAAGGGGTAGTTCTATTACACACGATGGTCCAAGCATTGTAAGATGGTTGTAAGCGTGGGATGTCCCGTGACTGCCGTGAAGCCACCGCTTCAAAATATCCCAATTGCCGAGAGGAAGCCGGTGAAAACTGTACTTTATCCGAGTTGACATTTTATTTTTGTATCCTGGATATGTGCAAACTCAACCCATTGCAACTAAATAGAACATTTCATATGATTCTCCCGTTTGTCCCTGTATGCAGTTGCTGGCGAACGAGCTCTGTCTCTAGCAGCTGTCAACAGCCTGGCTGGCAGCGTCGGCGTCGCACGTTGATGATGTCACAGCGACTTTATTTTTAAAAATTAGAAGCGGGACGAAACCTGCATGTAATGACGGTCGTGATGTCCATACATGTTATCGGTGGTGGCGTACCATAAAGAAAAAAATATGAACAGTTTAGTTTGTGCCTTCAAGTCGTTGCCCAAAGGAAGACGTTACTTGGATATGACAAAACCGAATATCTTCGGGAGGGCTCCAAATGACACAAAACTACCATGGATCACTAGAACATGAGGTAATAATGTGAAATCAAAGGCCCAATGTCAAAAAAACGGTTTTCTCCTTTAATGGGGTGGATTTTGGGGATATTATTGTGTTGACAGGTATCCTCCGACTTTGAATGTGTCACGTTTAGAGACTTTGACGGCCCCTTCCATGGTCCTACCCCAATTGTTTAAAAGATGTTAAAAGTGGGCAACCATGCCAGAAGTCATCAGCATGGACTAAGGATTCAGAATCAACTTGTTGCCAACACGGAACTTGACCTTTAGGGTCAAATTTGAAGGTTAAAAGGTCAAACACTATGTATTTTAAGGTTAGAGTTTTTGGGGGACTGTGTTCATGGAAATCTTTTTCAAAAGTTGGTAACCATGCTAGAAGTTATCAGCATGGACTAAGGTTTCAGAATCACCTGGTTGCCAACAGGGAACTTGACCTTTAAGGTCAAATATGAAGGTCAAAAACAATGTATTTTCTGGTTAGTCTTTCTTGGTGATCTTTATATTCATGGAATTCTTGTTTTCAAACATTTGCAACCATGCCAGAAGTTATCAGCATGGACTAAGGTTTCAGAATCACCTGGTTACCGTATGGAACTTGATCTCTGAGGTCAAATTTGAAGGTCAAAAGGTCAAGAGATCAATAAAAATTTCAGTTTTTTGGTGATGTGCTTTCATAAAATACAAGTTGCATGGTACTGTATATTGAATAATAAGTAGGCCTATAATTTAATGTTTGATTTGGCTTATCATGGAGGGGCTCTGGCCAGTCATCAGACATTAATCATAGCTCATTAGCATAAAATTAACTTAAACTTGTATTTTTTAAATTTTCACTCTGGTCATCTAAATTACTTTATTCTTCTTTGTGAAGCACATTAAGCTGCTGCTGGTATGAAATGGGATATGCCTTGGTTCACCAGTGAATTTGCTTTGCCCCATCAATTCACAGGCTTTCCATAGAAAAAATAATGACTTCTGTTATTTCTAATGTGTTTCAAATGGTTATAGCAAAGAAGGATACTTGCTGATTTGCTACTGTATGTCATATCATGGTTAGGAAATAAAACCTACAGTAAGAGTAGAGCAAGTATTGCACACTTTTCTTGATGTTCTCATGACTACTGTAGAATGTTCTGTTGCAATTTCCCAGGCTTGAGTTTTTGCATCACCTGTACAAAGCACCATGCTTATCTTTAGGTATTGATCAACTTTTTTTCAGAAAGACAAAAAGGCAATTGATATGTTACCACCAAGTGATGCATATGAATTGCATCTTGCATAAGCAAATCAGCAGGCAAATGTATGGCTGCAGTCTGACAAATACATATTAACAAAGACACTGAGGAGACAGGTGGTTGGAAAGTTGTAGACCAACACTTGATGGCTGTGTGGCAAAGGAAACCTCCAGTTCCACATAGTAGCTTAGGACTGATAAGATGTGGTTGTAGAACCAAGTGGGCAATACATGCCTGCAGTTGCCTGAGGAAGGGACAGTCCTGTATACCGGGATGTGATTAAAATGTAGAATGTTTAAACGCTGTAGGGATAGAACATGAGCTGGATGACACAACCTTTTAGTAATAACATCAACAATAGCTCCTTCAAATACATAAATATCCAGTATGTACTGACATCACATTTGAATTTTAATTATTGTTTTAATTATTATTGAAGTAAAGAAACAATATGATGAATTACATTCTTGTTATTGACAATTTGCAATAATCACTTTCATTCATACCCTAATAATAAAGACTATATAACTTCGTTTAAATGGGCTCTAAGTAGGATTAAAAGGTTAATTAATCACCGTCCAGAGTCATCTGATACTTATTTGAGTCATTAGTAGGTGAAGGGTGACTCTCGCGACCACTTGCACGGTCCAGTGTCAGAAAACCCCAAATGCAACTTTTGATAGCGCCAGTGACGTGCACAGCATTTCAGAGGGGCAGGGGCAAGATTTTTGTCAAAAGGGCACTTTAGGCCGGGCGGGGGGTTTACGATCTATTTTTTCAGCATGCAACTCTTCCTGCATCTTGAAAAGGCACCCCACTGTTGTTTTGACATTGGAATGCCATACATATTTCGCACTCTCCATCAAGAAACGTAAACGCAATACACGAGGAGCTAGGACACCGTCTAAAGCACAAATTGTAAAAGAAAAAAATAAACTGAATTACAGCTCATCTAGTGTAGCTACACATCCATCCGTTAGCCTAACATACTTTAAAGCATTAGGGCTACAATCTTACCAGGCTAAATCAAATGACCCAGTAAATATGCCGCAGTGGTGGACAAAATTAGTAATCAAATTACCTTACCTTAGTTAAAACCTTTTCTTGGTCTCAGAACTTTTATCAATTTCCAGTTAAATACACACGGTTTGGTTATGTGCTAACTTGTTCTTCTGTTTCTTTGGGAGATGCCATTTTCCCCAAATATGTCAATATATTAACATATGTTAATGATCTCATTTCAACTAGTAGCCTAGGATATTAAAATGTCAGAAATCACGGCCTGAAAACAAAATTCATAACCATTACATGCTCTGACAGCAGACCCGTCGCCAGAACTGATTCTTAAGGCGGGCTTATGAAATCCAAGGGTGGGCACCAGTAATTATTTTTCTTATTTGACCATTTGCGCAGCACAAATCTCGCCATATCGCTTCAAGTGACTGAATGTTCCTTGAAAGCAGCATGCTTGTTTAAGCCTTTCCCAGTTTCGATAGCATGTTTCTGAAATAATTTCAGGGATTGAAAAGGTTGTTGTGTCTGATGAATGATAGCCATACAGATGCATCCTCTGCAAGGAATATCGTCTGCGATGGAATAACTTACCTACTCGAGCCAATCCCAATTCCCAACCAGGAAAATGAGCGTCTTTTCGAACCAAAATATATCACGAGGTATTCGTTCAACAAAACCTGATTGGGTTTATCGGTGCCGAGGTCATTCACAGATCCATCAGTGGGGATAGCCACAGTGACCTGTCTGCTAGTGCTACTGTAGGGCACCGCTTCCTCTCTCTCGGTCCGGCTGTCGTGGTCAGGAGGATCCACGAAGATAGTTCAGGCTTTTCTAACATGTCATGTCGTGGGTTATCCAAAGTTACCGATGTTGGAGTTTTAAAACAGTTGCGCATAGTGTTATCCATTGGAAAGCACAAAAACGTGCACGTCTGCTTGCAAGAACTAACTTTATTTCCCTCCACAAATGCGTTTACTGATGGTTGCTGAGCAACACTGACGTAGACCAACTTTCCAACAAACTCACACGGTTTTAATAATATTTAATGTCTTAATGATTGCATAACACTAGGTTTTAACCCAAAACAAGTACAACAAAATGAAATTGTGATTTTATATATCTATTTTAATAATATTATTATATGTTATATATCAGGCTATTAGGCCTATTATTAATTCACGATCTGAGTGACTGTGATCTGGCTTGGGTGGGTGGCACTGGGCCAGGGCGGGCCCAAGCGTGTCAGTAGGCGGGTAATTCGTTTATAAGGCAACCCAACGTGCTGCGCAAGTGCGTCGGCTTTCAGGCCAGAAGCGTCCCTCCATACTGGGGGGACTGAAGAGAGGGCACGCAGTGCATGTGATATTGTTTATTCTTTTTAATAATTAGGGCGCGGGAGAGAGGGCATGTTCAGTAATAGGGCAAAAAAGAGCAGGGGCAATCGCCCCCCAAAAAAGGAGGGGGACTGAAGAGGGCACGTTCGGTGGCAGGGCAAAAAGGGCAGAGGCAACCGCCCCCCTACTCAGGTCTATGTGTGCACGTGCCTGGACAGCGCTGTCCGCTTTGGGAGAAACCTAATCAAAACAGTATTTTATTTTCTTTAAGATTATTTGTTCCAATACTTTCACTCACCTAAAATGATTTAAATAATAAGAAGTATCTCCTCCAGGCATAGACGTGCACAGATAGACACGAAGACAACGTCTTGAAATGATAGGCTAGTTGAGCTTTAATATTCGTCTTAACAGTTTGAAACACACATGAACTAATTAATATCGGTACTAATGGAGTAAAAATGGCCGAAGATGCAGAGTTTTCCAAGTAAGGAATCGGTTAGAATGAATCGCTTCCTGATCACTGGGCTGAGAGACGCACAGTTAAAGCGACAGTATACTTTTTAGCCCATGCTGTAAATGATGCTCTCGGCATGGTAATCTAATTAATTGAACTTTCCTACATAATATTCATCATTTTAAACAATTTGAAATGTTTTGTTTGGATTACTGTGGAATGTTCATTAAAATGTGATTTAAGAAATAAAAAATCAGCCGTGACAGCCGATAGTTTCACATGCCCCCCATCACCACCCCAGGACCTGCCCCCCAAAATGTCTGTGCACGCCAGTGCCTCCAGGTACTAATTATTCAATACATCATACAAACAACTTGTATTTTATGAAAGCACATCACAAAAAAACCCAGACATTTATTTATTTTTTACCTCGGTTGACCTTTTGACCTTCAAATTTGACCTTAAAGGTCAAGTTCCATGCTGGCAACCATGGACCATGAAACCTTAGTCCATGCTGATAACTTTCAGCATGATTGTCAGCTTTTGAAAAAGAATTCCATGAATATGAAGCCCCCCCCCCTCCCCCCCCAAAAAGGTAAACCAGAAAATGCATTGTTTTAGACATTCAAATTGGACCTTAAAGGGACACTGTGTGAGATTTTTAGTTGTTCATTTCCAATATTCATGCTGCCCATTCACTAATGTTACCTTTTTCATGAATACTTACCACCACTATCAAATTCTAAGTATTCATTATGACTGGGAAAATTGCACTTTTCATACATGAAAAGGGGGATCTTCTCCATGGTCCGCCATTTTGAATTTCCAAAAATAGCCATTTTTAGCTGCAAAAATGACTCTACTTGGACCATACTAGAAAATATTTGTTTATTACTTAGAAAACTTTCATGTAAAGATCAAATTTGGCAATTGGCAGCCCAGTTTCAATAAGCAACATAGTTGCAGTACCTTTTTTGACCATTTCCTGCACAGTGTCCCTTTAAAGGTCAAGTTCCATGTCGACAACCAGGTGATTCTGAAACCTTAGTCCATGCTGATAACATCTAGCATGGTTGCTGACATTTGAAAAAGAATTCCATGAATATACAGTTCCCAAAATAGACTAACCAGAAAATACATTGTTTTTGACCTTTTGACCTTTAAATTTGACCCTAAAGGTCAAGTTCCGTGTTGGCAACAAGTTGATTCTGAATCCTTAGTCCATGCTGATGACTTATGGCATGGTTGCCCACTTTTAACAATTTTTAACTAAACTAGATTGCATTCTCACAGAAAATGCTGGAAGCGGGCTTGCCTTTTGGGGCAGAGATGAAACAAAGTACTATTGAGAAAACAAAGCTAAAAGAAATGTTGAAAAAAATCCATCCACCCAGTCAGAAGTTATGGGCCAAACAATTCAGCCATCTTGGATTCAGCCATCTTGAAAGTGTTGTAGCTCTGCGTTTTGGGGATATACTAAATGACATACATGGTATTTGAAGTTGGCTAAGGAACACTGCATATGATATAATTTTGAAAATCAACATGGGTCTGAGTGGGATTCGAACTCACAACCTCCATATCTGTAATCCAGCCCCTTTGCCATTGATATTAAATGACATACAATACATGGTATTTGAAGTTGGCTAAGGAACACTGCATATGATATAATTTTGAAAATCAACATGGGTCCGAGTGGGATTCGAACTCACAACCTCCATATCTCTAATCCAGCACATTTGCCATTGATACTAAATGAGTTACATGGCATTTGAAGTTGGCTAAGGAACACTGCATATGATATAATTTTGAAAATCAACATGGCTTCGAGTGGGATTCGAACTCCCAACCTCCATATCTCTAATCCAGCAGCATTCCCATTGAGCCAAGCAGCTGGCTGTCTTAAACATTCCAGCTAGACAATATCACATTGCATTGAAGAGGCCTGGGGCCACATAGCAGAAAAAAATCCTAAATGCTCATCCTAACTTAACATAGGAAAAATCCTAACTTCCTATTACAGAACGAATTCCTAAGTCCCTAGCCGTTTCTTATCTTATTTTTGGCCCCCCATCCCATCTTAAATTAGGAATTCCTATCTCCTCTATCATATTGATTTTTTTTTTCGATTGGTCGTGTCTGTTTCTGCCATTTCGAATGTGTACGAGATTGATAGAATGTAACGACTTCACTTTTGAAGCGGCGGGCAGCCAGTTGTAGCCTAGCCTAGGTTATGTGTTGGAGGGAGAACGCAGAGCCTAATTATTAATACATGTAATTACAGACAGTAAATACAGTGAATAAAAGGAGGCCGTTCATTTCCATCATTCATGTTGGCTATATTTGTAGCTAAGACTCCTCAAAAGTTTCCTCATAGCCATGTTGTCAGTTTTAGCAGTTCCCGTCGAGTACATCAAGTAGCTTATTCAAAGCAATGAAACGGGCGACGAAACAAGTCACATTGACTGTCAGCCTAAACAACGCGTGTAAAACAGTCATCATTCTAGGATGCCTCCGTGTGTAGTGAACTACACATTTTATTAATCATAGAAACATTCTGAGTTTGAATGACAGCTTGAAGATGGGAAGAGGGAGGGAAAGCAAGGTGCGCCTGTGTGACAGCACTGACAGAGGACGAGGGAGAGCGAGAGGAATCGGATCATCAAATAGCCTAGGCTAACTTTTGAACAATGCTACGCAACCTAGAAATGCTAAACCCTGTTTAGCATAATATCTACACCGTTAACTTTGTGAGGACAAATGGATTAGTTTTGTGTGGTCTATAAATTCATCAGTATTCACTAGACATTGTAACTTGTCCTGGAACTCCTGAGAGGAGACTTTGGCGAGGGAGCGCACGTTGTACTCATAAGCCTGTCACAACATCAGCACGTAGGCTATGTGAAGTCAGTTGCCTTTTTGTTGGACGTTGCAAAATCAGTCTTTGATGTGTGCAAACCCCATGGTCAAGGTAGGCCTAATTCAAACACTTGTTAATAGGAAATGTGTTTGGCTTTCAAACTATTTTCTTTTTTAATTTCTAAATAAAGGTAGGCTATTGCATGGATAGAACAATGACAGGCTTCAAATGGTAAAATTATTTAGGCCTACATCAGGCAACTATGGAATTGTACCTTGCCTGGTTGGGAAGCTCCTGTGGTAACCGTACCAGTTTTTTCTCTCTTGAAAACAAAATGCCCCCATTAACCCAGGCATCACTGCTCTAGGTGTTTTGGTTTGATGCCCCATGTTGCTGACATTGTGCATAATGCAAAAAAAGCACCAGTAACAGTGGTATCCTGAGTTTAGGACAGGGGTGTATGGTCTCCTAACTTAGGCATCCTAAGTTAAGATATTCCTAATTTAGGATGCTTCTGGAATGGCTATATTCCTATCTTAAGATAAGATAGGATTTCTTCCTAAGTTAAGTTAGGAAACCTCCTTCTGTTATACCAAAATTCCTAAATCCCTTCCTATCTCAAGAAAAGATAGGATTTCAGACTTAGGAAGTTTCTGTTATGTGGCCCCTGAACAATAGACTTCTAGAATGGTAGTTGAAGGTGCTCGTTAAGAATAGGATGTTGAGAGAAAGTGACCGTTGAGATGGAACCCTTTATTGGCTGCACCTGTTCTGATTGACTGAATGGCAGTTAATATGGTGCTCTAAGAAAGAGGGCAGAATCAGAAACAGTTTTTGTCTTTAGATGATCTTTGTAAAAAAAACTAAAAGGAATTGGCACGTGTCGTGCTCACAGATCAGAGTCATATATGTGATCTCTGTAACAGTCTTTGAATGAAGTTTATAGGTTAAACGGTTCAGTCACAAATGGACATGCGCTGTGGGACATGCGCTGACCTCTTAAAAAAGGCACTTCAAGACAGAATGGGAAACGCCATAGACCCAGCCCTGTCGTTTTTACACACCTGCCATTTAAAAAGTAATGGGAGTTGGGAGATGAAACTTTGACAATTTGTAGACATCCCATGGAGCTCGCCAACAATGCGTCAACTAAACTTCTAGGTGAAAGTGTTGATGTTTTATGACCGAAAAAGCCTCCTACACTCTAATCTCTAGAGTGGCGGAACCTTGGTTCATGAAGGTTCTACCACTGTTTTCAATGGGGACCCAAACTTGCACAAAATCGCCAAAAACGGGAAAACGACAAGAGACACGGACACGCTATATCACTAGAAATGATCTCCAAGCCGAGCCGGTCGTTTTAGTGTTTGAACGGTGTCTCTATCTCGAAAGGCCTAAGAGGAGATCCATTTTCTATTTTTACTGCCCTGCACAAAACAAATAATAATAATAACTAGATTGCATTGTCACAGAAAATGCTGGAAGCGGGCTTGCCTTTTGGGGCAGAGATGAAACAAAGTACTATTGAGAAAACAAAGCTAAAAGAAATGTTTATATGTTTAATATGATATAATTTTGAAAATCAAGATGGCTTCCAGTGGGGTTCAACCCTCAACCTCCATATCTCTAATTCAGCAGCATTCCCATTGAGCCAAGCAGCTGGCTGTCTTCAACATTCCAGCTAGAATCGGGCCTTGCTCTGCAAGCCCGCTGAAGAATAAATAATAATCAGGACTTAGAGATTACTAGAATTGGGCCTTGCTCTGCAAGCCCGCTTAATAATTAAACAGGACTTAGAGATTACTAGAATCGGGCCTTGCTCTGCAAGCCCGCTTAATTAAACAGGACTTAGAGATTACTAGAATCGGGCCTTGCTCTGCAAGCCCGCTTAATAATAATAATAACTAAACAGGATTACTAGAATCAGGCCTTGCTCTGCAACCCCGCTTAATAACACTGTTATTTGACCGTGGTTGACCTTTTGACCTTCATATTTGACCTTAAAGGTCAAGTTCCATGTTGGCAACCAGGTGATTCTGAAACCTTAGCCCATACTGATAACTTCTGGCATGGTTGCCAACTTTTAACAGAAAATGCCATCAAACATTTATTTTAAATGAGTGAACGAGGCTGCCGGCAGACCCATCTGCACAAGGAGGCTACACTGTGTTTATCTAATAGGATTTACAGGCTTTGCCATCAGATTTAATTGTTGACATGGGTAAATTGAAGCAGCAGCTTACTTGTAGTAGCCTGCTGTAGAATACTACAAAATTCAACATCTCCTAACATTCACCCTACCAATGTTAAGCAAAGGAGGCTACAATTAATTGAAAAAAAGCAGAGACACTTTGAGTTTGCAATGCGCAGGTTTGAAAATCATACCACAGACTTTTTTTTTTGCAAACTGTACTGAAATCTCGCCAATAAAGGTCTCAGTATACGGTTCACTTCCAAGGGGTCTGGGTACAGTTTGGATGGTTCAAATATGCACAAATATGTCACAGGTTTGCAAGAGTTTGAGTTTGCAAGGAGTGTGAAAATGGCCTAAATCTATGTTAAGTAGATGCTATTTCAAATTCATGTAATTTCCAAAGGGTAATACAATATAATAGAGACATCAATTGAATGCTTGTATACCGCCGATTTTCTAACTGATGTCCAAAGTCTGATACATTACAACAACGGTCGCTGAAGTGCATGCACAAAAAATCCAAAAGAATTGTGTTTGATTCATATTTCTTTATACATCTCTTTGCGCAGAGCCTATGTTATAAACTTACTGGCACCCAAATTGTGACAAAGTCTTAATCTGTTACTTACAGTAAAACTGTCATAGTAATGTTGTTATGATATAGTTGAGTCTTTTCAGCAATGACTGAAAAGAGGTTACATGAATTTCAAAACGCATCTTCATTCAATATGTAGGCTATATATTTTTGGGACACACTGTACATACAGAGATTAACAGGACAGTCAGTGTTTGAGTAAGAGCCTGGGTTTGTCTGCCAGAGGTTTCAATCCTGGGTTAAGAAAGTAAAAATTGTGCCGCAAATATTATCCAACCAGCTTCAAATCAGCTGATCATACCGAGTGCTCAAGACAGACCAGCAGTTTTTCATTGAGGTCAGTCACCTGTTGGAAGAAAACTGTGGCAGGGATTTTACTTTTCCGGACCTGGACTTGATACCTCTGCTAATGGTCTGCAAATATCTTGTGTTTTTAGAACATGAGAAGCCAACGTGACGAAGTTCCCGATGCAGAATCTGGAGCATCCACCTCCGAGGAGGCCACAGCCAAAGCAAAGACATGCAAATTAAGACATGTCACCCTAGACATTGCTGTGACAGGGGTGTCTGGCACAGGAAAGTCCTCTTTTGTGAATGCCATTAGAGATGTACCAGATGGTGGTGAAGGAGCAGCACCCACTCGTGAAGTGGAAGACACTATGGTAGCCAACAAGTACCCCCACCCAACCATGCCCAACGTCAACATCTGGGATCTGCCGGGCATGGGAACAGGACATTTCAAAGCAAAAAAGTACCTTGAAATTGTGAAGTTTGATAAATATGATTTTTTTGTGATCATCGTAGGTAAAAGAGTTATGGCAAATGACATTTTGCTAGCTGAAGAAATCAAGAGACAGAACAAGAATTGCTATATTATCCGCTCAATGATTGATCAGGATGTAGAGGCAGGGAAGAGAAACGGTAAAACAGAGGAGCAAATAATCACTCTCATCCGAATACACCTTGAGGAGAAATTCAAACAGTTTGATGGCATTCACATATTTCTTGTGTCATCCTGGTTCTTAAAGTGTTTATGAAACGAAAACAAAGTAAAGGAATTTGACCATTTCCAGGACAGATTCTGAAAGTTCTAAGCCTTGTGAATAAAATGGGATATTGTCTGGGTGATATTTTGTCCTAAAAGTCATGTTAAAACGTTCCCAAAAAGTGTTTTTTTGGTGACATGCAAATTTTATGCAAATGATATGCGTGACATAGAAGGGGTGAGTTCACCTCATTCCACCTTGTTCAGATCAATGGCGGCTAGTACCAAAACAAAACGCAGTGTCAAGCAGTGTGTTGCTGGAGGGTCGAACGGTGCCAGCTGCAAAAATGGCTACTTGACAGAAGGAATATCTTTGCACAAGTTCCCTTCTGTGAAGAATGATGGAACTGTGGCCGACAAGGAGAAGGCTAAATCAAGCTAGGGCTCTGTGGATCCAATGCGTGGTTTTGAAGCAAGCTCTTGGTCACTGTTGTGCTCGGCACATTTCCACCCCTTGTGCTTCACCACAAATGTGGAGGTCGCGGGCATGGTTGGACTGAAGAGAATGCTATTGCCTCAAGCAGTTCCAACAATATACATCGCCGGCGTGCAGACTGAAACTGCCCCTGTAACTGCTCGGGCACGAAGACAGGTGAGTGCACTGCTTTGCTTTAGGCTACTCGTTTTACCTTGTCCATCTGCTTTGTATGTTGTTTTCAGGAAAGGGTAATGCACATTACATGCCAAACCGATGCGAATGCTCTCGGAATATGCACTTTTTATTAATTGCCATTCAACTGGTCAATAAATTGGCATCAGCGTGGTGCTCTCAGTCGAGGACAGCCAACTCACAGATTGGGCTACTCAGGGCTTTTTCTGAACGGGGAAATAGGGGCGCTCCACCCTCATACCTCCGTGGGTGCACCCTCATACTTTTATATTTATATATATATATTTGAGCGCCCCTTATAAATTTCTCATTCATGTGGGGGAACACCCCCCTTCACCCCCTGTAACCTGCCATGATGCTCCCTCATGCCAAAAAATCCTAGAAAAAGTCCTGCTACTGCTTAGCGAATAAACAGAGATGCACATAGCGTAGGCCTACTTTGAAGCGTTGATTGTTTGTTTTTAGTATTGTGGTGCACGTGTGGCTGACTTTTGGACACACCTCGTCCTCAGAGTCCGGCTGAGGGACACGCGACACCTGTGACTTTGAGCACAAAAAATAATAATAATGATAAACGCTAAAAATATGCTGAGGACTCAGGCTATATAGGGCGTTTTTCCAACAGCCTAATACCTCAGTTTTTTCTCTAGTTGATGATATTTTTGCATGTAGCCTACATGCATTTCAATCACACTATATCGCGCAATTGAATCAAAATACCCCCCATTTGTCAACAAATACACACGCCATGTCATCTGTGGGTCATGGCAAAGCGCCCTTAGCAACCGTAACCATAAACAAAACGAACTGTCAGGCTATGTCAACAATCGTCACTTTGCCTGTCAGACATGTCACTTTCTGCAGATGTATCAGTGCCTCTGAAATAGATTTGTGCTGCTGTTTTTTTTTTCTCATGAGGTTGGATGTGTGGTTTCTCGACACGCTGATGTTTGTATCAGAATTTTGGTTCCTTTATAAGATGTGGGTCCATCAAATGTGTGTTGTTTTCTCAGATCGCCATACTAGCAAACCAGGGACTCCCCTCTATGATGTCACAGCCCAGCTCATTAGTCACACCAAATTTCACAGAATTCACACTTTGAGTTGCCATTTTCACAAGTTCCTCCAGGATGATTGGGTTCAAAGTGTCATCGATGCTATCAGAAAAAACAAGGCTTTAATGGGAATGACCGTTTGTTTTCGTTTCATAAACACTTTAAACAGGTTTGATTTCAAGGATCTTGTAAAGGTGCTGGAAAATGACCTTCCAGAAAACAAGAGAAATGCTCTCATTCAAAGTTTGCCAGTGTATTCAATGGAGAGTCTTGACAAGAAATACAAAACATTCCAGAATCGAATCTGGGCTGTAGCCATTGCCTCTGGGGCCGTAGGGGCAGTTCCAGTGCCAGGGGTGTCTGCTGCAGTTGATATTCCAGCGATCATGGCATTTCTTGTCAAGGCATATTACTCATTTGGTTTGGACGAGAAGACCCTTCTCAGGCTGTCAGAAAGAGTAAACAAGCAAATGTATGCACAAGTACATGAATCAAAGCTCATCATAGCTATTGCTACGAGGTCTGTGGCAGGTCTGGCAGTTGAACTGGCAAGCCTTGTAGCACTACAAGGGATAGAGGCAGCTCTCAAATTCATTCCCATTGTTGGAAGTATAGCTGGAGCTTCTTTGTCATTCAGTTCCACAATGTTTGCACTCAGAGAGGGCTTGGGTGAGCTTCATAAAGCTGCCAAATGTGTTGTTGAAATGGCAGAATTGGATAAATGATACCCAAATACAAGAAGCGATGCTGACAGGGGGTGGTGGTTGGCAAAGGAGTCAATTGCGCCGGGTACAGGGAGAGGTTTAGGGCCAGAATTGGGTCGGGTGGACGGGAGCACTGATTACAAACAATATATGAAGAGTTCAGATGCAAAACCCCCTAACTCCATTTCTGAAGACCTACACTTCTATATTTTTAGAGAACCCCGTTGTTGGTTTGGTTTACATTCATGTACTTGATAATACATATAAATAGTTATATTACATAAATAAAATGTAAAAATATGCAATTTTGATAGCTTTGTATTAAATAAAAATGAATTAAGATTATTTTCTGAAAAGGCACTTAGGGGGTTTTGCATCTGAACTCTTCATATATTTAAAGGATTCTGGCCATTTGCTGATCATATCTGATCAAATTTTCAAATGTTTTTTTTTAAGTGTACTGTAATGACTTCAGCAAATTAGTCCTTTTATATGAAACCATCAGATGGTAGTTTTTTGTTTTCTGGAGTGCAATGTATTGTGGAGTAAACAATGTTAATTTGTTCATGTGTCAATTTCTTTTGGAAAATACCCTATATTAAATGAAGTGCATATTTTGTAGTAAAACTTTATGTGGCCTGAAATGTGCTTATTATAACACACCAACACATTTTTGTAATATTTAAGTTCAGATGTTTCAGAGGTTTTTGAACATCTATTTTTTTGTTTGTAAAAATGTATTCACTTCAATTTCCAATAAAGAACTACACATTTATGTTTTCCATTATGCTATAGTTCAACACCATAAAACCTAATCTGTTCAATGTGTCCAATGAATTTAGAATATCACACTGATTTGTGTAGACAGTGTTTCTTTCACCATCTGAGACCTGATTTTGTTGTTATGGGACCTTTACAAAAAAAAGATTATTTTTTACTTTTTTAAATTTGATTCATTGGGCCTTTTATGGAATTTTCAGAACGCAAACAAAATTCAGTAAAATTTAGTAAAAAAAAAAGTTAACGTTTCCCTCTAAGTTAACGTTAACGTTTCCCTCAATATTCTTTTTTATTTCTTCTTGTGCCGCTTCACTAATGCAACAAAGTGGGATTAATGGGTAATTTAACTCCATTCATTCTCTTATCTCTTTAAGGATTATGACATACTTATGAGCTGTCTCTTCCTCATCAATTCTGTTTCAATTCCCACAGTAAAATAGCCAGGGACGCTGCTAAGGTGTTGGAGGACCTAAGCATAACTGGTCAGGAGGCCCCACTCATAATTAAATAATAATACTAATAATCTGCAAACTAAATACATGTTTTGTAATGTAATTCAAAAGAAAGTGAAAATTATTTCAATGTTCATGTCTTAGTGTCTCAGTCTTCAATAGACAACCAAAAAGAGGGTTTCAAACCCCAACAAAAAAGTATTTACAAGTTGGAACATCACTTTAAGAAAAAAGAGCTCAGAGAGACAGAAACATGTAGCCCACATCACAGAAATATTTTACAAAAAGCAAGACAGAATAATTTCTTCATTCATCCCTCTTGGGATGAGAGTATCCAGAGTGTGTATCCAGTAAGCCTCCCTTACAAAAGTATGGAGACACCACGCAGGGGTGGGGATAGGGACAATTTACTTTTGAAAATGGAGGCTTAATGGACACTAAGACATGTACTAGACACTAAGACATGGACATTGAAAGGATTTTCTATTTGTATTTTTGTTTTGTTTTGATTGCTGGAACGTGCGTAATTGTTGTAAAGTTAGAATGATGGGTATCCATTGCGTCTCCCTTTAGTGGTGCGCTTTGGGTACCTGCACTGGGCTTTTTTTGGAGACACCTGCGGTGGCATTTTGGGTAACTAAGTTTATTTAAGTCACACCTACTGGGGTCAAAGGCGAAATCGCCATTTCACACTGAAGAAGGGTGTAAGCCCGAAACGTCTGTGATGTGAGGCGATTAAAAATGAAAAAAGAAATCTGATGAGTGCTTCTTTATTCACTTTCTTTTGAGATTTGAGTTCATTCATTGACGAAGTTAAGCACCCAGTGTAAAGTATAAGAAGACAAGGTGTTGAGCGCGCTTCCTGATCTTTGTAATGTAATTCAACATTTTTTTCATGACGTGTACTATTCTATCTCAATTTAAGAGACCCCAACTAGCGGCGGTCCCGAAAATAGCATCCATGGTGGTTCCGGCACCTCTACACACAACTATTCTCAGTGTTTTAGGCAATATTAATTGTTCTACATGCCAAAGTGGGATCAGTTAGAAAATATAGAAGGCCTATTTTGTTTTCATTCACAATTTACCCAGGTACGCGATATCCTGGGAATTGAGGTCTGTAAAAAAAACAAAAAAAACCTTTCACACACACACACACACACACACACCTGGGAGTGTGTATGAAGCATTGGTTGAGGAAAAATAAAAAACAATCCTTCAAATTAATTTAAAATGTGTTGAGTGGGGTATTTCTGCTGATATACAAACACACTATCAGTTGACTCAGCTCTGAAATAAAGAGATCTGTTTCCCTTTTTGCTGAAAATCCAGGCTATTATACATTGTAGGCCTATTCATTTAAAATTAATTTCATTCATGCAGGCCTTCCAGAAATGAAGTTGCATTTCCTCTCTCATCTCCGGTATGATCTGTGGAAGGAGTGCTTTTGGAAGAATGATCAAAACCTTGACCTTGTGGACAGCCTTCCCAGCTGAGTTCAACTGTAGCTGTAACTGCAAAAGGTGAACTAATATCACATATGTTAGAAATGGGATGGCAGTTACATTAATGTGTGTGTCAAGCCAGATGACCGAATACTTAGTTTTGGTAACATGTACGTATGTGCAGAAAATGCTGGATGACGGGTCTGAGTTAGCTTAAATGGTTGAAAGGGTTCATGTGTGAAAGTGCCCTGAGATAACATCCATGCTCCAGAGCATGAGAGTCTTGTTGAAAGGAATAGGCCTATGAACTGTGGAAGGAGTGCATTTTCATATCTTAATAAAGACCTACTGTGAATACATTAACCCATTGATGCTGGATGTTGCATTGCATTCAGCAGCCTCTTTTACAAGTGATTTAGGCATCTACTGTAATGGGTTAATCAAAATGTCTTTATCGGGTTATCAGGTCTTTTTGTATGGCTGAAGGACAAGGTTCAGCTACAAACCGTTTTACTGCATGCCTAGCAGCCAATCAGATATCAGCATTCTGTTCCAGAGTGTCGCGTAATATAAATGCTTAAGCAGGTGACTTTGACTTGGAGAGTCATAAGGATTCAGTCAGCCTGAGTCACCACCCCATTCACCACCTCTTTTCAACATCAAACTAGCAATCCGTAACTCACATCATTTGGTCCAAAACGGATCTGAATTCTGAATAAGACTCACAGGTGAGTTTAGTAAGGTTTTACATTACTTTTTTGTCATGAATGTATAGTCATGAAACATTGGGAGAGGGGTCGTTGATCTAACTGTGCTGTAGGAAAGCATTCACTGAACTATGCATATTGTGTAAAAACATTGTATTGCAAGTTGTATTGAGAGATGAGATTCATGAGATTTTAGTTTTTTTAATTGAGAAATTTGGTGTGTTAGTGCTGAATGAACACATTCTAATGCAAGATGAGGGTCTTAGCTTTCGCAACTAATGTCGTGTTTTTATGTGCTTCAGGGACTGAGGTAAAGTTTTTATAGGCTGAGGGCACCTTTTCCCAAAAAGGGCTTAGGCATTTAGCAGGCATTTTTTGCTGGTGAACTGATCCACAGACTTTTTAGTGAACCATACTGACTGAGACCACGTCAACAAGGTCTCAGAGTCAGTGCGGTTTACTTCCAAGGGGTTCACATATGCACAGAAAAAGATGAGTCACAGGTCTTTTCACAGGGTCACAGAGTTTGTTTTAATGCCTGAAAAAGAAAGAGTGTGAAAATGCCCAAAATCATCTTGTGTTTAGAACATGGAGAGCCAACATCTTGCCAAAATTCACGATGCAGTGAAGGAATCTGGAGCATCCACCTTCGAGGAGGACACTGCCAGGGCAGAGTCAGAGATAGACAAGACATTAAGCCATGTCACCCTCAATATTGCTGTGACAGGGGTGTCTGGCACAGGAAAGTCCTCTTTTGTCAATGCCATCAGAGATGTACGAGATGGTGCTGAAGGAGCAGCACCCACAAATGAAGTGGAAAGCACCATGGTACCCATCACGTACCCCCACCCAACCATGCCCAACGTCAAAATCTGGGATCTCCCAGGCATAGGGGCAGACCATTCCAAAGCAGCAGAATACCTAGAAACTGTGAACTTTGACAGCTATGATTTTTATGTAATCATCGTAGGCAAAAGAGTGATGGAAAATGACATCTTGCTAGCCAAAGAAATCAGAGGAAAGAACAAGAATTGCTACATTATCCGCTCAATGATTGATCAGGATGTAGAGGCAGGAAAGAGGAAAGGGAAAACAGAGGAGGAAACAATGGCCCACATCCGAAGTGACCTTGAGGAGAAATTGAAAGAGTTTGATGGCATTCGCATCTTCCTTGTGTCATCCTGGTTCTTAGACAGGTTCGATTTCAGGGATCTTGTAAAGGTGTTGGAAAAGGACCATCCAAAAATCAAGATAAAGGCTCTCATTCAAAGTCTGCAAGGGTATTCGATGGAGGGACTTGACAAGAAATACAAAACATTCAAGAGTATCACCTGGGCTATAGCAACTGCCTCTGGGGTCGTATGGGCAATTCCAGTGCCAGGGGTGTCTGCTGCATTTGATATTCCAGCGATCATGGCATTTCTTGCCAAGGTATGTTACTCATTTGGTTTGGATGAGAAGTCCCTTCGCAGGTTGTCAGAAAGAGTAAACAAGCCAATACATGCACAAGTATATGAATCAAAGCGTGTCAAGGCTATTGCTGAGAGGTCTGTGGCAGGTCTAGTTGTTGAATTGAGAAGGTGTATAGCAATAAAAGGAATAGCAGAAGCTCTCAAATTCAATTCCATTCTTGGAAGTAGGCCTAGAACTGGAGCTGCTTTGTCATTCAGTGCCACACTGCTTGAACTCAGACAGGACTTGGATGAGCTGTATAGAGTAGCCATACACGTAGTTGAAATGGCAGAATTAGAGAAACGATACACAAAAAGCAGGGATGCTGACGGGGTGGTGGTGGATGGCAAATAGGTGGGGGTGGTGCAAATGGGTCCATTGGTCTGGGCACAGGGAGAGAGAGATTGAGGCCCAGAATTGGGAGGAGGGGCGCGCTGAATTCAAGCCACATTTATATAGAAGATTCTGGTCATTTGGTGATAATATCTGATTACTTCAGCAAATTAGTCCTTTTGTATGAAACCATCAGATGGCAGTTTTTTTGTTTTCTGGAATGCAATGTACTCTATAGTATACAATGTTAATTTGTTCATGTGTCAATTTATTTTGGAAAACACCATAAATGAAATGAAGTGAAGTGTAGTTACATGTCTTTTATAAGGCTTTATGAAGCCTGAGATGTGTTGCCTTATTTTAACATAGCAATACATTTTGTAATCAATAAGATCGGATGTTTCAGAGGTTTTTGAACAGCTATTTTCTGTTTAAAAAAATATTCAGTTAAATTTCCAATAAAGAACTACACATTCATTCTCCTAGTCTCCTTAATTGGCATAGCTAAGCTGCCTGGTGACCAATCTCTTCCTGATCAATTCTCTGTTTCAATCCATGCAGTAAAATAGCATCCATGGTGGCAACTATACACACAAATATTCTCAATAAAAAATTACAGTATTTTGTTTTCAATCACAATTTACCCAGTGTCCCAATTTCCATTTTGTACCTGTTAAGTGTTGGAAAAAAAACATTGTATAGTGTTATCACACACCTGGCAGTGTGCATGTGGCATGGGTGGTGGAAAATTCGAAATAATCCTTCAAATTAATTTAAAATATATTGAGTGGGGGATTTCTGCTGACAAATAGCTTACACTATAATTTGACTCAACTTAACACCTTAGCACAGAGCCTATGTTATAACCTTACTGTCACCAAAATTGTAATGGCTATGTCTTAATCTGTTACTGTAAGGCTCTCGGTACTGTAACAACTAGCAATGATGTAGTTCAGTATTTTCAGGACATCTTTTTCACTTATGGCTTAAAAAACAGACAATGTTACACTGTAGCCCTAGCCTATATTGTAGTCATCAGGAGGCCACAAGGCGAGGCTACAGGAGGTAGGATAATGGAAAGGACCCATTGGCTGCATGCAGGGCCGGATTAACGCACGGGCTATATAGACTACGGCTGAAGCCTAGGGCCCCTTCCTGCAAGGGGGCCCACTATTGGCTTATGACTTACTGTATGATATTGAAAAAATAATTTGTTGTGACAAGTATATCTTATTAATATTTCTGTCCATAGTTAGCAGACATATGCTTAATTCCTTGCCCATCGTAATTATTACACTGCCTATGTAATTTTGTTGAAAAAACAGGGGCGGGGCGGGGCCCACATCAACCTGTAGCCTAGGGGCCCAGGTCCATGTTAATCCAGCCATGTCTGCATGCTGCTTGCTTGGGGCAGGAAGCAGTGTTGCCAGATTGGGCTGTTTCCTGCCCAATTGGCCGGCTTAGGATGGCCGTGTGCGGGAAAAAATGGCATTTAGCAGAATAACCCGCCCAATTTTTGCCATATAAATCAATAGAATTTGGGCGGGATTTTGTGCTTCTAGGCGGGTTTTGAGCATTTCTTGGGCTGGAAATTATCAGCCTCATCTGGCAACCCTGGCAGGGAGTCAGGGCTCGTACAACACAGCTGCTGTCAGTGGTTTTCAAATGTAGATATGAACCTGTGCCTTTATGCTCAATACAATTTATATTTCAATTACAGATATAAAAGCAATCATTCATGACATTAGCGATAATGAAGGTTTACAATTAAATATGTTTCAACGGCACAATTCAAAGGCCATGTTCTCATGTATTAATCGGGACGGGGAAAGCCAGCTAATGGGGGGAGAGCCCTCCTAAAATGTGATCTGCGCTGGTTGGCAGTGGGGTTCACAACTCCAAGGAGGTGGGCAACACCAAAACAAGAGGCCAGAGGTCTCAGGATGGGAGAGGAGTAGGGCGTTTGTTTTTAACTTGCACACTGTACCAATAACCTGCATGCAGAGGCGATTCTAGGAGCAGACGGGGCTCCAAGCAAAAATGCAAAAGAATGAACATTTTAACCAAAATCGCCACTACTGTGGTAAAGTGTGGGCTGTTATTCACTATAGGACTTGGGGGCCCCAAGCGGCTGCCTGCCTTGCCTGGTGGTAAGATGCACCTCTGCCTGCATGGCTTCATTTTGTTTTACTCCAGTTTTACTCCCTCTGGTGGAGCTACTTTGTACCACACTCTGGCTCTGTGGGGATTGGGGAACTGCACTGCCGTAGCTGGTGAAACTTGATATGCGTTTCCTTCACCATACCTCTACCACTGCCAAGACAGTCCCACCTCAGTACTTCCTTGTTGTTGGAAGCCTATCTGTGTAGGCTACATGCATATCTATGTCTTTTAATGGTTGATGTCTCCAGTGTTCAATTTTGTATGTGAGATGGCATGGATTGTCCCCTTCTTGTTTGAGATAGCTCCAATTGTTCTTCATTATTTTATCAGAGGTGTCAAAAGTAAAAGCAAAAGTACTTTTGTGGTGTAAGTACAACACTAGTACATTATATTACATAGCTATTATACCATTTACTCTATTGTACCTAATGAGTTAGATAGGCTGTGTTGTTATTGAAAAGCACTAAAAAACCTCATCACAAACTTGATCCCACTAGTGCAGAGTTAGCTGATCGTACGACAAGTACATGGGTCCACTGGTTTCTCAGAAACGTTACTTGTGTTGAAAGGAAACTACATTTCTTTTTTTTGTTTTACTTTTACTTTTGACACCTCTCGATTTTATCCTCTGTATAATGTAGATAACTGTAATGAGATTGCTTAACATCTGAAAACTATCCCTCCATTTGGGGTTTTCGACACTTTGAATATGTTATTATTATTCACTGTACGCAGTGATGGCCATAGGCATAGCCAAGGTGCTAGCCTAATGGCACCAAAAGTCTTTGGGGCGTCAGAAATACCACAAAGTACCCTTAACTCATAACATTGATAATGATTGTTCATGGGCACTACATAAGCTGTGTTGGATCAGATGCACAGTGCTATATTTACAGATGATTATGTTTAAATGCACAATAAGGAAAAGGGGATGTTTGCCTAGGGCTAACTAAATAGAACCGTCCCTGACTGTATGAGAGAAAGACAGTAACTACAAACTCAAGAGCAAAGACGGTTTCGTAAAAAAAAGACATTTATTTTAGTCTGCATACTGTACATAAAAAGAAAGTATATATTTATTATACTGTTGATGACATCCCTTTATTCATATTTACAGATCATTTAATGCTGTCCTGTAATAATATACTTTCACAGTATGTTAAGCAATGCCTGTCAGGGTAGGCTGCTCCTGTTTTGATGTAGCGTGTATACGCAATGCATACATACATACATACATACAATGCAATATTACCTGGATTTTCAGCAGGTAGTCAAAAAAGATCTCTTGCTCAGATTACACTACATATGATGACGTGTTTTTCTCTGGCTAATGCTGAAATGGGTGGAAAATTACCCCAGGACCGGAGCAGTGGTTAACTCATCTAGGCAAATAAACTACTTTTTATTTTGTTTATTTTATTTATTAAGGTAAGCGTACCCATTAAGCTCACCAAAATCTAAATTTCTTTATTTGTCAGTCATCTTCACACAATTTTTTGTGAAATGATTTCTTCAATAGTAAGATTTACCTCTCTTCTCAATGGTTATCACTGAGTTGATGAATATTTAAAAGTACAATATGAAGATTTTTTACGAGAAAAGTGAGACTGGGAATGGGCTTAATGGTACCATTGGTACCATTTAAGCCCACTTGTGTTCCAAATAAGCTCATATAGTTATATCTCTATCAAAATACCTGGTGAGGTATATACAGCATCTCTTACTTCATATACTTCATAAAAGTCTTCATTCAAACAGAGAAATTATTTTTTTCTTAATGATTATTGTTAGCTCATTACATTACGCCTTTTTAACCAACAACTTGAGATTGTACAGCACTTTTTATATCCTGTTGTGGAAAATGAATCCCATCGAATATCTAAATACCCCAAATCATCAAACTTACTCAAACAATCTATGTGAAAGGGAGTACAACATTTATTCCGCTCTCTGCCACACAAGTACAATGAAAAACAGTCAAAGAGCAGAAGACCTACTGACCCGAGCTGCATCATGACACCAGGGAAACTGATCAGTCTCCTCTAGAACCCCAAGCTGTCGTGCTGGTCCAGATTGTGTGTCCCTTCTGGCTTGGACAAAAGGCTAAATACCCCAAAAGTGGAGCCCTGGTTTTGGCCGATGCCCAAATAAGGATATTATTAGTGTCGGGTGTCACTGTCTCTGGTCAGCAAACCTTCCCCCCTAGTTCCTTTCTAACATTCCCCAGTATTACCACCAGTATTCCCAGTCTTACCATCCCCCATGCCCAGAGGTGTTTGTGCACCAGTGAGCGGCCCACCCAGACCCTCAAAAACATACTCTTACTATGCTTTTGTATTTCTCTATGAAAATCTACATCAATCCCTCAAAGGGCCTTTCCCATTACTAATCTCCACCCCTACCCCTTTGCCTTCCTCTTGCCCCTTGTGCTTTCAAACAAAGCCGCAAGGTGTAGGGCTTGAAACGCAACCCCTATGGATTGGGATGCCCCTTCAACAATCACGGAATGACACTCACAGCTGTCACTAATTCCATGCATTAGGTTGACGTTAATAGCGATTGTTTTCATGTGCGTTTCACGGAGAAAAGGGCCATAAAACATTAGGACAATGTTAAACTTAGTGCAATGGAATAATTATTACCACTTTAAAACCGTCAATTGCGGCGAAAATACTGAAACTTGGGTGCTGTTGTGGGTGCCGCAGCGTGCCGCCAATTTTTAAATGAATTCGTAATGCATTCAGGGAAACCTGTCGTAGCCCTCCGTTGCGGAGTCTGGTGTTGGAAAATCTCCGTGCGGAGGGGTGGAAAGCCCTTTTCCCTACCCCTACCCATCTGTCTGAACATGAATCGGGATGCCACTACCCCTAAACGTGGACGCGCAAAACGGAGGCAAAGGCGTTCGGGGAGGGTTAAGGGGTGTAATGGGATTCACCCAAAGGCATTTTTGGTCAGCATGCATGCCAGTTTGCATGTATTTCAATGGGACGTACCATTTAAGCCCACCTAGTACCCATTAAGCCCGCCTATAGAAAAAGCTATTTTATGGAAATAATCAGCTCCACAAAACATTTCATGTTGCATTTCTTTAGAGATCACTGCCAAACAAATTGGAATATGCTTAGAATTCATACCTAACCACCTTAAGTCTTCCGGTATAGTAATATAAAGATGGTGTGGGGTTGTATCAAGAAAATACCAGCGTTTGCTCGTGTGACGGAGGTCATCTTGCACCTGTTCACCCCCTCCCCCTCGGGGATCGAACGTGCGACCTCGTCAACTACAACGGTTCGGCAATGGGAGACACAGTACGATACCGCTGGGCCAAGAGACTAGTCTCTCGTCCCAACGGCACGAGACTGTATGAGGCTATCGGAGGGAGGTTTACCAACGTTCCACGCCAACTCTGTGCTAGTTAGCCTCCGTTACACTCGCTCATAAAACACATCTTTCCATTTGAAGGGAAATGCTATAATTTAGTAAATCACTGCATGTATATATATAAAAATCATAACATTTACCTTTTAGTTCACTAAATATGAAAGTATTTTCAAAACATTTGACTTAAACTAGCTGAAATTCTATGATTTCTGACATGTCCCAAAACAGCAAAGTTTTGAGGCAACTAGTCCTGAGACTGGATTCACTTGGACGGGGATAACTCAACGATAAAAAATGTGATTTGTTTGCAATAAAAACCATTTTGTCAGTTATTAAACCTTTTAATTGGATAGGATGATGAACAACACAATTCACCTTTTCCCTTTCTTTAAATTGACCTCAAAGTTGAAAGTGGGCTTAACGGGCACATGGGCTTAATGGGTACGCTTACCTTAACTTATATCCATTTTATTTATTTTCATTATTTATTTCTCTCTCTCTCTCTCTCTCTCCCTCGCTCTCAAACTATTGGAGCAACATTAAAAGCAATTACCACCAACTTTATTGTGTCAATAATCAGCTATCTTGTCTCGTCTTATCTTATGTAATAATGTACACAAACTGGCAGTTGAAACAATTCATTCATTTCTTATTTGGGGAAAACGCTGGGATACACAAACACTCTCGGCATGCAGCTCGTCACGTCTGCGTTACGGGTCGTGGGTGTGGTCACGAGTGGCGAGGCGGGCGATCTGGGTGACAGCTGCGTCGTGCAGGTGACGGTGGTGGTGGTGGTGGTGGTGGTCGCCGGGGGAGACGAGGTGGACGCCGGTGAGGCGGCGGAACTGCTGTCGCCGGGGTCAGAGGTCAGACGCAACAAGAGCGAGGAGGGCAAGAGGAGGCGGAGTCGGCTCCCAGCGCTGCAGCACCCGGCGTCTCCTAGCAACCTAGCAAGCAGAGACACAGGACGGGACAGTATTAGGTTGTTTTTTTTTACTTGCACCCTGCAGTGACAAATAATGATTCCATGGGCCCCTGGGCCCCTCCATGGGTGTTACTATTTTACAAAACGATTCAGGGTTTTAGGCGAAAATGTGAAAATTAAATTATTATAGGTGTGATTTTAAGGCTAAATGAGAACAGAAAAGTAGAATACTGGGCTTCTGGGCCCCCTTGACTCTTGGGCCCCTGGGCCTGGGGCCAGTAGGCCCATGCAGTAATCTGTCGGAAGGAAAAAAATAATGACAAATTTACATAGGTAGTGTCATAATTATGAGCTTGGAATTAAGGATAATATGTCTACCAACTGTGGAGAGGAGTATTTAAAACTGCGCTCAACACGAGAGGAGATATTTTTTCAATATTGCATCTTGTCACAATTCTGCAATTTTTCACTTTTGGCCAATCAGGGCCCCCCTGGCATGTGGGGACCCTAGGATGCAGCCATATCTAGTCTGTGTGTTAATCCAGCCCTGAGTCCGCTTCAGTTTCTGTTCTACTCCCTCTGGTGGAGCTGCTTGGTACCACACTCTGGCTGTGTGGGGAACTGCACTGCTTCAGCATGTGAAGTTTGATATCCATTCCCCTTACCATACCTTTTCCACTAGCAAGGTTGTTAGTTTGTGACGTGGCAACTACTAGGCGCATACGACTTTGGTGCGAGCGTCGACGTTGCGAAAGGCACGTCAGCCAGAACTTGTTGTCACGATGTGGGTGTTATTAAATACAGCGCATCTAAAGTCGGCCACAAATATGAACGAGACGATGAGCTCGCACCAGTTTGCTCTACTAACACACCACGTGTGAGGAGTGGGGGGACAGGCAATGAGGAGGAGCTGAAGTGGGGACCTGCGCAAACTTGTGTAGAGGTGTGAGACAAGACCCATATACACACGTGAGTGAGTTGTTGACCAACCAGTTGATGGGCGCGTGACCTCGGAGGCAGTCCGCAGACGAGCGTTGAAGGGGATAAGCAACTGCAGAGGTTGCAAGATCTGACTGCAGCCGCATTCATCCCGCGATAATTTGACACCATGTGACATGTCACCTCGTCAACGCAACATCGACGAAATTTCGAAGTTTGACAGGAAATCTAACCGTCATGCAGCATTTTCATCCAGGATGCATTGCTGTCTGCATGCGCATGTCTGCGTTGATGTCATGTCGAATGTACTTACTATTAGCAATAAGTCTGGATCTTTAGTGTTAAAGTCTTAGGTAGTCAAGAGGCCCCTGATGCAATGCATTCTGGGTGGGGAAATGCCTCTGCTTCATGGTTATGTCTGTGCTACTGTGTTTGAATCTGCTTGCTGGGTGAAATCATATGAGGGTAGGACACTATACATTCAGCCTTGATTATATCAGTCAGTGTAAGTCACAAAAAGATGTCTGTGTTGTTTGAAAGCTCTTTTCTGGCTCTACAAATTACACACACAGCATGGAATACAACAACCTTCAGAATATGAATTATGATACATTGAAAAATTAAAAATTGAATATAAAAAAACTTATATTTTAAAATGGCCAGTTTCTTGTCTAAACATAGCCTGTAAGGTCATAAACAACACCTGAAAATGGGGTGTTTGGTTCTTTATTCATTTCAGAGATAATGGGACATAAAGGTTGAAATGAGTTGTAATGAAGTAGTAATAGAGTAGTGTCAGGGACAGGGCTGGACTGGCCATCTGGCATAACGGGCATTTTCCCGGTGGGCCCTGCACCCTCGTCGGTCCCTATTCCATATACATAAAAACTACACAGCTTCTGCCCATTGTCAATGGACACAGTGGAAGCTAGATCATTTTCAGCATTCAGAGAAGGCAGGGTTGAAAGAATAAGCTCAGTAAAGGAATTTTCTAAATGTTCAAGCATCAAAGGGTATGTTGTAGCTGTATATGATGGCAACTAGTGGCTAGCATGTGTTGAGGAATGTATGCCGAGCACTGGAGAGGTGAAACTGAACTTCCTGCATCCTCATGGACCATCTCCATCCTTCACATATTCCGATAGACATGCTGTCATGTGATATTACTATGGTATTACCATATTATTACTAGGTGATTTGTATGATGCCATATTTTTGAGTCCCATTATCTCTGAACTGAACCAAACACCAGCATATTTCAGGTGTTGTTCATGACATTGCAGGCTATGTTTAGACAAGGATCCGGACATTTTATAATAATTTTTTTGATATTCAATTTTTAACTTTTCAATGTATCATAATTCATATTCTGAAGGTTGTTGTATTCCATGCTGTGCGTGTAAATTGTAAAGCCAGAAAAGAGCTTTAAAACAACACCTCAGACATTTTTTTGTGACTTACACTGACTGATATAATCAAGTCTGAACGTATAGTGTCCTACTCTCATGTGTAAACCTTTGCTAGTCTGTTTCTGACTGGTGTCAGATTCACACAAATGCAGTTTTGGGGTGTTATCTTGCTACTAAACAGACACAGCAAGTATGATTGAAATCTGTGTCGGTTGGGTCCCAAAGTGTCTGATTTCACGTGAAATGACCCTGCTACTGATTTTTACCCACTACGATCTTTGAGTCTGCTATAAACCTGCTTTGTCTCATAATGACCTCTACCTCTAGTCCTACTGTCATAAAATGCTCCTTGCTGGGTGCCCATAAACAGTCCTTCCTAACTGATATGTGAGTGCATAAACACAACACTTTGTTGCTTTGGCGACCATTTGGAGTTCTGTTAACAACTATAATAGTATTTTGACTAAGTGTAAAGAGGTGCATTTTATAGTTAATAACTGTTGATAACTGTATTTGTATTGTACCATATCATACAAGGCATGCAGCTCAAATTGCTTAACAAATGGATACACATCAATGTTAAAGATGAAAATAAAAAGTGAAGTAGAAAAGAGAGACAGAAACAAGAAAGAATAGTAGGAAGACAAAAGCAAGTAGACAGAATAGAGAAAGTAAGAAGATAGGTAAATGTGATGTAGAGAAAATGAAATAAGTTTAAAGAGGACAGAAATAGAGATTGTAGAGGCATAAGGTCCACAGTGGTTGGGCCCAGGATAAGTGATAAATAGTCAAACTGAATTAGGCGCTCAGATGTGGCCCCTGGTGGCAACAGGGGTGAGGAAAAACTCACTTTTCAGTTGATCCATGGTTTATAGGGGGGAAAGCTCAATGTTAAATTAGATATAGACTGATTTTTACCCACTTCCCCCTACACAGATCTTTGAGTCTGCTATAAACCTGCTTTGTCTCATAATGACCTCTAGTCTTTACTGTCATAAAACACTCCTTGCTGGGTGCGCGTGACTGGCTTTCTGAAATCCCAGCCAATCACAAACCATTTACCTTCATCAGACATCTTTCCGTAAACAGTCCTTCCTAACTGATATGTGAGTGAGTAAACGCAACACTTTGCTGCTTAGGCGACCATTTGGAGTTCTGCTTACAACTATTTTGACTAAGTGTAAAGTGGTGCTTCTGATAGTTAAGTTAGATATATACAGTACAGATGCGTCTTCTTTTGGAGAGTTCATAGAGATTATACGGTTCAAGGTTCAGTTTCGGGAATCTCTGCAATGGTGGACAGAAATCAGAATTTATACAACAGGTACAACTGAAGCCATAATCTTTTCAGCAAAATGGCTTCAGCTCCGTTCTCAGAGAAAGATTTGTCTCGTCCTGTGTGCTGTGAAATCTTCAAGCATCCAGTTACTCTGACATGTAGTCACAGTATCTGTAAAGACTGCCTCAAGACATTCTGGGAAGAAAAAACATCAAGGGAATGTCCAGTCTGCAGAAGAAGATCTTCAAAGCTTGAGCCTCCAATTAACCTTAACCTGAAGAATCTGTGTGAGAGTTTTGTAAAGGATGGCATTCAGAAAGGAGTACTCTGCAGTCTGCACCATTCAAAGCTAAAGATTGTGTGTTTGGTGTGTGAAACTTCGAAACGCAATGAAAATGACAACTTCAGTCCCGGTGATGAGGCAGCACAGGAGCATAAGGTAAGATATTGGAAACCTATTGTATTGTATTGTAGATGTATTGCACAGATAATATGCAAAGTTTTTTAAAATATTTATTTGTATATATATTGTGAGAGTATTACAGAAAGAACCGCCTGCTCTCTCTGGTCCTGTCAGACTTTTATGGGGTTTCATTTTTCTTTGGGTTCATATACCCAAACTTCTACAGCTGTCCTTAGTCGCAGGTGTAACTTGGGGAGCACTAATGAGCTATTAGAAACAGGCAGCATTTGATAATGTCAACACTTAATTTGATCGGTAGCTAATGAGCATTAACTCACAAACCTCTGCATGCATTGTTATCCACCCTGTGCAAAATTCTCCTCCTTAACCCATTCGCACAGAGCTGTTATCAGGGATGAATATATTGGTCATCTGGCATACAGGACATTTTCCCAGGTGGGCCGACAGTCCTCAGGGGTTGATGTTGTTGTTTTGTTTTGTTTTTTAAATGTATTATTATTGTTTTTTAATTTGTCTTGGAGACCGGCTCATCATATAGATGGGGCAGCCCATTGACACATTTGTTAATATATGCCATGGACTGAGCCAATCATAATATCGTAGAATACCAGGGGCACTGTGAGAGGGGCTGGTCTAAGCCCAAAATTCCCAGGCCCTTTTTTGAGCCCAGTCCAGTCCTGTCTGTTATAACATAATTGTCACCAAAATTGTAATGAATAAGTCTTAATAGAGATTGCCAACGAGACGTCACTGCCCTCCCCAAATTTACTTTTAGGTTTGTAGTTTTCTTGTTTACACGACTAAGATCTTCAAAATATTTTGTGCCTTTGCCCGGTCGCATGCATGCTTGCTTCCCCCCCCCCCCCTTATGTGGAGCTGTGTGTGTTCTTACCTTACCTTACGCTCCTGTGCTGCCACTTTTGTGAGTACATGTTCAAACACTAATGGCTGTATTTGGCTTTTTTCTGAGTGAACAAGACATTTAAGCGGTTAAATATGTTGTTAAAAGGTCACTAATCATTGTGTCAAATTGAAATTTCTGTAATGCTTTCCAATGAAAAGATATACTCACAAATCTACAAAAACTGTGAGTGGTGTATTCACTTTCGTGATATACTGTATGATCACGAAACGTCCTAAACTCAACATTGTAGAAAGGTTGATTGTGAGCATATTTTGTACCCTAATATGTAGTCCTTCTGTGTGTAGGCTACATCTCAAGTGTACTGTGTGTAGGCTACATCTCGAGCTTTCAGGCTCTATTCAGGCTGGCATCTTCAAAATCTTTCGTGTCTCTCCTAGGCGCTCAAGTGCCTGTCGCATGCAGCGTTTCTCCCTCCCCCAGTGGAGTTGTTGCGTAGGCTACCCCTAGCATCGCTTGTGCCCATTCTCGACGGGTCTGATGAATTTGTATGACTGACTCGAAGTCTAAATTGTAGAAAACTTAAATCAAAATTATGAATTATAAAGAAATCAAATGATATTTGGAAGTCAGAGGCGTGTTCGGTCCCTTTAGAAAGATGAAAAAAGTATTCTTGTGGGTGCTCTTTGGTTCAAGGTTCAATGTCAAAAGGTTACTTGAAAAGAGAAAAAACTTTTCTTCACCAAGGCACTCCAAAACGTATAGTTAAAAATGTCTTTATTATTTTGACATGTCCATTAAGGTCTTTAAAATTGCCCACGCGTAGCGTAGCGGCAGTTGGGCCTTCTTCAGGGCATAGTGATACTGACAAAGTGAAACGTCAGTCAGAAATCAAATTATATTGAAATATGAAATGATAATTGCCATATTATTTTTTTCTCCCTCCCTCGGAAGGGCAATATCAGCCAAGGTGGGCAAAAGGGCAGTTGCTAGGGCTCTGTGGCCCCTATGCTGTGCACGTGCCTGATGCCATAGCCTCGGTAGCCTAGTAAGGCAATTGGAAGTTATTCATGCCCCCAGCACCCCTGCTTCAGCACTTGCCCCACAAAATGTCTGTGCACGCCACTGCAGGCTATTATCTGACAAGCGCCACAATTTGGTGCCATGATGAGGGCAAAAGGCATTGACGACCCATTTCGTCATGTGTATTGGCAACCTCTATTATTAAGGCTCTCAGTGACGTCATAGCCATGCTAGATGTAGTTGAGTCTTTTCAACAAAGAGTGAACTGACCTGCCGACGGGCCAATCTGCACAAAGAGGCTACAGTTCAATTGTCTAATAAGACTGAAAGACTATGCCGTCAGATGTCATTGTTGGCATGGGTAAATTGAAGAAGTACGTAGCCTCCTTAAAAATTCTTTTTTCTTTTTTTTTTAATACTTTATTGTGTGAAACAATGTATTCATTTAGCATTTTCTGTTGTTACATTTCACATATATCACACATTTTTACCCATTTTTTTATATCACACCCTGTGTGTAGAAATATAATAATAAAAAAATAAAAAAAGTAGAATAGACAAAAAGAAAACTTGAATCATCACATAAACAACAACGATGACAGCGACTTTAAGTCATCGTCACTCTAAGGAATAGAACAAAGGAATACTTCTTCTTTACCACACTTCTGTTCCTAAAAGGAAGTTAAATAATAAATAAACAAGTAAATAGATAAAGAAGAAGAGTGATTCAATAAATAAATAAAAAGTACACAAAGTAAATCCCTTGCCTTTGGATTTCATACATATTCTTATATTGGCTTTGTCACCTCTTTTACGCTAGAACCCCCGCCCCACCCACCCACAAACACACACACACACCCACACCCACACTCTCACTCTCTCTGTCACTCTCTCACTCTCTCACTCTCACTCTCACTCTCACTCTCACTCACCCTCCCCCTCACACTCACCCTCACCCTCACACTTCACCACCCCGTTCCCCATGTTTTCATATATCTTTCCCAAATACCTCTTGTTTCTTTAACAGGTAAAGTTCCCATCTTTTCTCGAAAACCTTTTCCTTTTTAATAATACTGTAAGTTACTTTCTCCATTTCATACATGTCGTGAACTGAGGCTACCCATTTTTTGACATTAGGTGCGTCTGGTATCTTCCAGTGCCTTGTTATTTGTTTCAAAGCAGTGATTCTAAGAACCCAAAAGAAATGTATATGTTCAATACTTATATCGGGCAGTATACCAAGCATTATGTTATGCTGCTGAATTGGGACATCTGTTCTCAAAAAATTCTTAATTGACCCCATTACCTTTTCCCAGTAGGGTTTTAATCTGTCGCATGTAAAGAAAATGTGTGTGTGATCCGCATTACTGTTCCCACAGTTTCTCCAACAACTGGAAGTAAACTGTTTGTATTTTATTGTTGATGGTGTTCTAAAGTACCTTATGTTCACTTTCCATGCAAATTCCTGCCAGTATATGGATTTTGAATGGTTATAAATATCTTTAAAGGTTTGTTCCCACTCCTTTTCAGAAATTGCCGTTTTCAATTCATCTTCCCACTTCTCTTTTATATGATTTATTTTTCCTTCGTTCTGTTGGAGTATCCTGTAAATTTGTCCAGTTACATTTTTTATATTTCCGATTTCAATTACTTTTAATATTTCTCTTACAAAGGGGTGGATCTCGGCTAAGGTTACAATCTTTATATTTTTATTCACATAACTTCTTACTTGCAAGTATCTATAAAAGTGGCTCCTAGGCAATTGATATCGTCTTTCTATGTTTTCAAAAGAATCAAAGCCTTTTTCTTCATACATTTGATAGAATCGCACAAGACCTTTACTTTCCCATAGATTGTAGCCTCTATCCTCTTTATTTGGGAGAAACTCTGGATCTTGTTGTATATCTCTCAGGCATATCCAGTCTTTATCATCGGTCTTTACTGCTCTACTTAGTCTTTTCCATATTTTTGCTGTATGTTTTGCAGTGAAGTTATGCAATTTAGTTTTAGTTTTTGGGAACCACGCATTACATTGCCCTACCAGGTCAGCTTCCATAATTTTCCATTTTGGGTTCCACTTTTTGTTGTTCATGATTAGAATAGGTTTTATCTGTGCTGCGTTGAAGTAGTTAGCAAAATTTGGCAGTGCAAGACCCCCCGTTTCCTTGCGTTGTTGTAAAGTTTTAATTTTTACTCTTGGTTTCTTTTCATTCCATAGAAATTTCCTTAGTAGGTTATCCCACTGTTTGAAGGAAGCGTTTGGTACAAGGAGTGGGAGATTTTGGAACAGAAACAGAAAACGTGACAGGATATTCATTTTAATTATACTAATTTTTTCTAATAATGTAAAAGGTATTAGTTTCCATCTATTTAAATCATTTTTTATCGTGTTTTCTAGCTTCCCATAGTTACAGGCGTACAGATTTTCAAGATTGTTAGGAATATTCACTCCCAGGTACTTAACCTTGGTCAACTCCCACTTGAACTCATGGACTTCCGCTTCCGGTGGACAGCAATGTCGGTATGAATGAGCTGAAGACAAACTCCCAATAATGTCTATAATTTGAAAAAGTAAAGTAAAACCCTACAATGGAAATGAAACCACAATGGACCTCAGATCTGGCGCGATAACTCAAGAATTCAAGAAACAGAAGAAACCGAAGAAAGAGCGTCAAAAACCTACAAACAAATCAGAAGAAAGCATGGCGTCCGAAAATAGCTTGGAGCGAAACTTGAAAGAGATGCTGACGGGCTTCAAAGAAGAGATTTCGAAACAGATTGGCGAACTGCGACAAGACTTTGAAAAGTTCTCTACAGAAATCAGTGAAATACGAGGCGACGTGAGCAACATTCGCACCGAAGTCGGAGCAGTCAAAGAAAACATACAAGACGCGGAGCAGAGAATACATCAGCTGGAGGAGAGAGAAACGGACTTACACGAAATAATGAGACACCTCGAACAACAACAAAGAGCAACACTCGAACAGGTAGAACAACTGGAAATGAGATCCCGTCAGAATAACATAAGGATTTACAAAATTCAGGAAGGAGTGGAGGGAGATGACATGGTGGGATTCCTAAACAAACTATTCGCCGAAAAATTGCTTCTCACACCTGACGCATTCCATATCTCAAAGGCGCACCGGTCTTCCCCGAGAAACACTAGGCCTACACAGGAGAACCCTGGACCTCGGTCCATAGTAGTGCGCCTACAGGATGAGGATATGCGACAAAAGGTTTTACAAGCGGCCTGGTCTAAAAAAGAAATTGAAGTGAGAAATTTCATTCTCTGTAACAAATGGATCACGAGGTGCAAATAATGGTACAGACATCCTGACTCCCAAACGATCAGGGGTTAATTCGGCCTGGGGGAAAGGTGACAAATTAGGAATTCACGGGAAGAAGTCAAACAAATCCCCTTTTGTTACTGACACCTTCCTCAGGTCCTACGAGAAGAAACACAGAACAAAGGACTTCCTGGGGGGACAGAGCTGTATATAGGGGGAGAGGTTCTGTAACTTATCAGAGATGTGATGTTGAGACTTCTGTATGTTTCCTGACATTTTATCTCTCCGGTACCGTTATTAAAAATCTGCAGTGCTTACCAATTGAGTTGCTTGTCGCCTGGAATATAAATTTTTTTACTACATTGGTGGCGACGAGGATGGGATTATAAAGGCTTAATTAGACACTCAGGAGGAAGACTTTCAGCTGGACATCAATTGACTTGGCCAACGAGGAGTCCCATTGCTGACTTCACCGGACTGGAGGGCCTTCATCCTGTGTGCCTAAATACTGCCAGAGATCCCAGTATTTATGGCCACAGGCAACTCAAAGGGTGAGTTTAATTCTTACTAAAATGTTGCATGCTTCAGGACATTGTGTATGTATACACTGGCTAGGTTGAAGTGCTTATGATATTCTAAGAGAGCACAACACTTGGCAAAAGTTGTCCGGAAGTGCAGGGTTTCAGAAGGAATTGTCACGTGACAGAGCCAAAAAGAGGATCTTTTTGACTCAAATAGGCCTAAGGGAAAAGATTTCCCAGGGAAAAGAGGATCTTTTCCAAGAATGAAAGAAAGTAAAAGAGAGAGGATCTCTCCTAATTGAAAAGAGGATCTTTTCATAGTGAAAGAAAAGGAAATGAGAGAGGATCTCTCCAAATTGAAAAGAGGATCTTTTCCAATACCGGTAATTAAAGAGGAAAGAGGATCTTTCCTGACAGAGAATAAGAAAAAAAAGAGCTCTCAACCTGTATGCATGTGAAGTAGGCCTACTATTGTGATGTCTTGTGGATGGTTGGTTTGAAAAGTGAAAGAAAGTAAAGGAAAAGTTGAGGTAAGGAAGTTTAACTGAAGGTGTGAAGGAGGCACGAGTGATTCCTCGGCAAAAGTTGTTCAGGGCACTGAGTGATTCCTGTTGTGCTCACCGAAATATTTTGGTTGAATAGTTTTTGTCGTAATTTAATATAGGAGACTAGTGATCTCTGTCTTTTGGTAAAATTTGGATAAGAATAACTCAACTTAAGAAAGGTTAAACGGAAAGCATGACAACGACGAAGGTGAATGAAAGTTATATGTTATTGTAATTATTGATCATAATAATAATAATCATACTATATGTTGGCAAGAGGTGGTTGTGCCTGAAAATACTGCTTTTGCGCTAATAAGAATATAAGATAATAAGAAATTAAATGATTAAGAATTATTCACTATGGGATTAAATAAGAGTAAATCGGTTAAACTGCCAATGGGTATACATACTCCAGGATGTTTGCAAGACATGTATAGAAAGTATGGAGCAGAATGTGTTGATGAGAGTGTTATACGTAAGTGGCATGGATGGACAAGGGGAACATTCCCTTTGAGTGGAACATTAAGTATAGGAAGGTTACAAGAATGTAGGGCAATAATGGAAAATAACCAGATCCAGTTCGAACAAGAAATATTTGGAAAATGGGAGAAGGAAGCAGATGAAAGGGACCGGAAAAGGAGGCAAATCAGAGGACAGAAAGGAAAAAAGACATGTACTGCTAGTTCAGAGAGTGAGACAGATAAAACCGTGATGCCATATATACAGGAGAATGATAATCATATAGTTCCAGCTACTACCCCAGCTACTACCCCATCCAGCAATGAAAATATACATGTAGATCCAGTAGTAAACCCAGAGCATCACCTATTTTGTGCTAAGCCTGAGCCCCAGGTCATAGCAGCACTACAGCTGCAGTTTCTAACATTCATATTGACATCCCCCACTGTGTTGTTCCCTCAAACCACTGAGCAGAGAGAACAAAGAGGAGCAAATGGTGAGAAAAGAGGTGCAGATAGTGAGCAGAGAGGGCAGGGTAAAGACACAGGCCTAAGAGAAAACACAGCTAGTCACAAAGGAATGAGGAAGGCTAACACATCATTCCATAAGAAATCTCAGTGCTGGAGATGTGGTAACTTAGGACATATTTCGGGAAACTGTAGACAAATCAGAGGTTAACAGGTCAGTAGCCCACACAGCAGGCTACCAATGCATAGTAATATGTAAAAACTACAGCATTTTCAACTACACAAGATTTTAAGGGGGCAAGAGCATTACCCTCATTAAGAAATAGAGCTTAACATAGATTGTTTGCCTTCATTTAGGCACAAAGGTGTTTACGACCCCTGTGACACCTCAAAGCAAGGAGATCAACTCTCCCAAGGTAGGGAAAGTGTCACCTCAGAGCAATAAGAGAGACATTCATAGGACAGGGAAACTGGAGAATAACCCACCAAAACTACACATAGCCATATTTATGCATGCCTCCAAATTTTAAGCAGATATTTTTGTGAATAATAACATCAGGGATAGAGAATGTCTTATGGAAAGTGCAGAGCGTACTGATCAGCACCATTTTAGGAAAGGCACAGAATTATCAAACTGGAGACAATTTGACTATGAGGTTCAGTAAGTGTAGTTAAGCATATGGTTAAAGTCACAGAGACTAATTAATTACTTTGCAATCATAAGAGATATGAGTATAGGCCTAGGTCCTACAGATATGTTCTGCGAACAGTTAACCCAGACTGATAGAATATGAATTTATTTCGGCACTGTTTACAACTATACTCTCAGCATCAAAAAGAAGGGAATTTCAGTGCACATGGGAAGACAGCCTGGTTTCAGGATACCAGGAATAGGAATATTCAGACTAGGAGAAGTGCCATAAACATGCAGGATATTGTTATCTAGTTTCTGTCTTTAGGAATTTCATGGCAAATCTTCATGTGACTTGATGAGAAATTTGGACTCGGTGGAATTGTGATGATGAATGAATATAAAACGGTAATTGCCAAATGGGAAAGGATAATGGATAAAAGATGTTGTGTTGGTTTACCTGGACTATTTAGTGGCAACTTTATTACCCTAGGGGTGAGTAGAGGACACAGACTCAATCTTGGCAACATAGGATCGTAGAGGCATTGTGTATCAGATAATGAAGGATACAAATCTGCTAATCCACAACCAAGGATAGAGCAGAATGGAATTATTTGGTCTGGTGAAATCCAAACGAAACCTGACTGACGACGAAGACGATGACTGACTTTGTGTGACTGAGTGTGAAAGTGTGAGTGTGAAAAAGGGTGAAAGAAATAAATGGCCATATGAGGAAAATATGAAAGATAGGTAGTGATCAGTTGGACTCAGTTTCTAAAAGCATGTTGCATGAATTTTCTTTCTGAAATTCGAGACTAACATTGGAATGCTGAATCCTTTAACCCAAACTAATTTTAAACGCCCCACCCCAACTTGCTTGATAAAATTGCTTTTGTTTACAACACTTGAATTCTTTCTATACCTTTGATACACGGAATCCAACTGTATGAGATGGAGAGAGAAAAAAAGAGCTGTGAAAATTACTTGAACCATAAGAAAACACATGAGTTGTGTAAAGTAACCATTTGGTCCATGACCAGAGGTGCCGTAAATGCAGTGGCTCAAGAGGATATAGGCCGTAAACAACTTGGCAAGCCACAGATCGGATGAGAGACAGCAATTTACATGGCACATATATGAGCCATGTAAAAAGGGGGGTTAAGGAGTTGTAAAGGGAAGAAAAAAAAAATCAATTAAATGTTTATGTTTAAACCGAATTACTTATCTTAGACATTAGTAGGGACAGAGGAAAAATAAATAAATCTGATTTAAAAGTTAAACTTTGAAACTGCTGGAACATTTACAATGGGTTGGTATAATTTGAAACAGGTAAGCAAATGGGAAATGTTAAAAACACTGTATTATTACAAATTGTGTTGTAGGTTTGTTGAGCTTGAGAATTTATCTAGAACAATGAATAAATGTGAAATAAAGGTTGTGTTCAATGACAATAAGTAAAGAGATTAGAGAGAGCAGACCACAGACTTAGAATATGTAACTGATTTAGAAGTGATAGTGATAAATATGGTGCAGCTACATAAATAATGATAACAATAAGAAGAATAAGAATAAGTAAAATAAAAAGGCCATAAGTAATGTGCAAAGAATTGGTATTAGAAAAAATATTATTTGCGAGGAATTGATACTGCTGTTTTTGTGTACTAACAGATGAAGACCCCCACTGGCGACCCAAGACCAGGCTTCCAAGAAATTCCACGACACTCAGAAGGATGGCAGGATGTGACCAGCAATGCTGTCAGAGCAGACAACAGAAGAGAGGCCTTGGATCCATTCATCACTTAGGGAACAGGACAAGCTAAACAGAGCCATCTACAACGCTCAGAGGGTGGAGTCATCACTGGAGCAGGCGGCATCGGTTCTGATGAATGACCTCTGCCTCCATTCTCAAAGGGGGCCTTCAAAGAACTAATTACTGCCTGAGGACAACTAGTTGCTGAGAGACAAGAGAAGTGGACAAGCAAATTCTGTTCAAATCTACGGTCATATATCTCTACATCTGAGTCACATAGGCAAGGAGTGTGACAAGGAAACAAGCAATTTTTCATCCACACAATCCACATGGATGACAGAGAAAGAAGGACATGATGGATGGATGGTGAATGATTTACAGGAGCAACAAGAACAGACTGGTTCAGTTGAATTAAGAAAATTGGACATTCAAAAGGCAATGGGAACAAGTGCTATTGCTGAGAACAGTATGCGGAGCATATGGTCAACTCGACTTCGCACAAATGCCAAATCTTCACAAGTGTCCAAAGTATATACAGTTTGAAATTATCAGGAGAAGTGATGGAAATACCAGGAATGAACACAGAAACAATCAGAGAAATCAAGTGTAATTTGTTTAAATGTGACTATGAAGGCAGAAGATAACAGTTTGAGACAACAATTAGGACACAGTAAATGTGCTTATACCTTACAGGCAGAATATGATTTCAACCAAACCAAACCAAAGCTCTGGATGAGAGGAAATTATTTCCTCTGGTACAGTATTCCAGTGCAAGTAGCATACATTTAATTTCATATTACCTATGGGCATGTATTGGGTTTAAGGAACAAATGCATACACAAAGTGACCTTCCGAGGCAGTAGGAACATATTACATTATAATAGTAATTACAGCAGTATGAGTATTGGATAAAGAACACTGTCAGCATTCTAGTTAACATAACCAACAGACACATAGACAGAAGAGATAAGTAAAATACACACCAGGTGGAAGGACAAATGGAACGGATATGTTTTAGCTGACCCATGGTCAGGGCAAGGGGCTACAGTGGACTGGATAGTGTCACTATGGGTGGAGCAGTGTTTCCACAGACTTGTGGTTGGTCAAGGTAGTCCGGTGTTAAAAATATATATTTTTGGTTTAGTAACTTAAGAAATTACATTCACAACATGTAATCTCTATCGGTTCAGGGGACCAAGTCAAGGTGATAGGTGCTTCGTGTCAAGAGGGGTACCTTAACAATAAAGTGCTGGGGGAAACCCTGGGTAGTAGAAGCCTTATAGAAATTAATCTAGCATACAATAGGCAAGCGTTTGCAAATTAAACGGGGGCATCTGTAGCCTTAATAAATCAGGAACTAAACGCTAGTAGAAATGAACTTTTATCACACAGACTTGGACTGGATCTACTTTTGGCTGAACAAGGAGGTTTATGCAAAGTAGTAAATCTTTGCATAAATCTTAAATCAGTTTGTTTCTTAGTCCCAAATTATGTCAAGTCAAGTCAAGTCAAGTCAAGTTTTATTGTCAATTTATTTACATGCACTGGTCATACAAAGAATTTGAAATTGCGTTTCTTGCTCTCCCATGCAGACATAGACTAATCTAGGTAAGGACATAGACAGTATGGACATAGACAGTGCTCATACAGACATTTAAAGTGCAAGACTGGACAACAGAAGACTTGTAGAGAACATACATTAGAGGAGGTATTTTGTTGTGCTTTTTCTAAAAGTCCTTTATAGCATTCTGACATAGTAATAGTAGCATTTGAAGAGAGTAAATAATTTAAAAGGTTTATCAAATACACCAGCAGCAGTATGTTTGGGTTTAGTGCAGAAAGTATGTGTGTGTGTGTGTGCATGTGTATGTATGATGTCAACAATATATCAGAGTATGTACAAAAAATCTGAAATGCCATGTCAAATCCACCACTACTAACTAGAATAGATGTTATATTTGATGACTTGGCTAATATGTTTGGTAATACGGCTGCTGATATTTTGCTTAAACTTCTGAGAATAGGACTACCTATGCTTGTACCTGTGATAGTGGTCATATTATCAATATCAGTTGGCAAACTAATTGTGAAGGGAATATTCCACATTGTGGCGTAGAACAAAGGTAAAGAATTATGTGACTTTTAGGAACACATGTATGATTGATTATGAGGACACAAATGAATTTCCATTTTACAACACAGAAGTATGAAAAGAGATTACTCTAGTATTGCCCGGTGATGTAATTAGTTAACTAGGTAGATAATTTGCATGTATGAATTGTTGCCTGATATATTTGTAGTATTACTTTGTAACTGGTCCTCTCTCAGCTGACACAGTCAGAACCGCCTTTTTCAGAAGGGGTTATCGAAGAATTTGTCCCAACCTGTCCGCTCTTTTCCACAAAAATTGGCAGAACAAGTGGTTTTTGCTCGGACAAACAGTGGTTTCGCTTCGATCTGAGAGTATGACGCTGTAGCAGATGAAATTTTGTATTCAAAAGTGTTGTGAGCATGAACTCACAAAAGCAGGGAAATGAAGTGAGAAATTTCATTCTCTGTAACAAATGGATCACGAGGTGCAAATAATGGTACAGACATCCTGACTCCCAAACGATCAGGGGTTAATTCGGCCTGGGGGAAAGGTGACAAATTAGGAATTCACGGGAAGAAGTCAAACAAATCCCCTTTTGTTACTGACACCTTCCTCAGGTCCTACGAGAAGAAACACAGAACAAAGGACTTCCTGGGGGGACAGAGCTGTATATAGGGGGAGAGGTTCTGTAACTTATCAGAGATGTGATGTTGAGACTTCTGTATGTTTCCTGACATTTTATCTCTCCGGTACCGTTATTAAAAATCTGCAGTGCTTACCAATTGAGTTGCTTGTCGCCTGGAATATAAATTTTTTTACTACAAAATAATGCTAGAAGAAACCCAAATCTACTTTTCACAAGACTTTACGACCAAGACACAGAAAGAGAGAAACCGTTACAACCCACTGAGAAAACTTTTGAAGGGAAAAAACGTCAAGACGCTCTTGATAAACCCAGCCAAACTGAAAGTATTTCGAGATGGGGAATCTGTTACCTACGATACACCAGAAGAAGCAGAGGATCAATTACGGCGACAGGGAGTGATAAGCGGCACGGACCAGAGAATCTACTCGAGGCGAATGGATACCCAGCTACATACAAATTTACCGTTCCAGAGGGTAAGGACATCAAGGAGTAAGAGCGAAGGACAGCCGAGTTCTCGAGAGGGTCCCGGTGCGAATATGGAAGACTGATCATCTGAACCAGCAATATAGGCCTACTCCGACATCAGGCAAAAGGACGTGTCAAATAGACTACAGAACGTGCACAGAGGGCAACGAGTGGAGAGCGCAAAGGTGAGGGCTTCCCAAGACCTTGTGTTAAAGTCTCAAAACGAATAAGGAACATTGGACAGTGGAATACTGAGTGAGTAACAAGAGTCTTCATTTAAAATTTGAATGAATATTGAGACCTATAGTTTAAGTTAATATCGCCTGAACTGAAGGAAGGAATTACGCGAGGCGCAAAGATCGAGGCCGTTGGCTGTACTACTTTGTTTTATTTTCCCCCCCCCTCTCTTCTCACCCGTCTCCCCCCGATTGGAACTGAAAGCAATAGATAAACTGAGAAACATTGCATATTGACTCTTGAATTCTATAGAGGGGACTAATAAGTGGCCAACATGACGGCAAGGGAGGAGTTTGGACTCTACCTCCTCTGTGTTTTTTTTTTTTTTTTTTTGCCCTACTTGGATCCTTGAAAGGACACTGTGCAGTGCACAAAATACGGACATGTAGAGTGAGGGAGCGCAATCCTCATATTATTCCTCTACTTTTTCCTCTCTATATAGATTCTTTTTTTTTTTCTTCTTCTTTGTTTTTTCTCCCCCTTCATGCATATGTACAATGCCACAACTGGTAGGCTATATGAACTATCAACAACCTGGAGTGGATCAGCGAAATTTAAGTCATCTATAGGCCCAGCTCAAAGGAGCTGTTTCCCTTTCCTTGTCCTTCTGGGTTGTTTTTCATTCTTTTTTTAAACCATTGATCCTTAATAGTCAGGTGTGTGTGTGTGTGTGTGTGTGTGTGTGTGTGTGTGTGTGTGTGTGTGTGTGTGTGTGTGTGCGCGTGTGTCTGATTCTCAATAGTAATTAGGCTATAGCAATTAGGCCTATAAAAAAATATATATATATCATTACCTTTTTGCCGCTTTATTATTATTATTATTATTTTTCTTTACATTATATATCCAGAGCTATAGCACCAAACTTTGTCAACATCACATGTTAGCACCCTGACTTTATAATAGCCTAGATTTGATAACATGTCCTATAGAAGAAAACTAGCCCTGTGAAAAGGGAGCTCTGAATCTCTTCATTTTATTTCATTTGATTATGGCCCCCTCTCTTTTTTGTTTTGTTTGAATTATGTTATGTTTGTGTCCCTTGTTTTGGATTGCTCTCGGGGGTAGGGGTGGGGGGAGGGGTTTAATTTTAATTTCAACAACTACAGATTTGCACATTTGAGGGAAGAATAAATAAGAGTAGCCTATTTAAAAACGGGTTGAAATTGTACCTAAAAAGACAAATGGGAAATAGCCTTTCAATATCACACTGTTCACCGGGCTTACAGGGGCCTGTCCCACCCCTGAGTTTGGAGACTTGAACTCCACTTATCAGGGGTCGGGCATTAAGACCCTTTTCCTCTATATTTTAAAGAGGGACACCTTCGGTAACCATATGGAGGTTACATTAATTGGAAGTCCACTACTGGGGTTCGGGGAAAGGGTTTTGGGTAACGGGTACACATCTTGGTTGAAATCACTTTTTTTTTTTTTCTCTTCTCTTCTTATTTTTCTTCCTTTCTTCTTGTCTTTTACTACTCCCTTTCATGCCTTTGTCAACCAAAAGGAAGAAAAATGGAAGAAAAAATAAAAAAAACCCAATACCATGATTAGAATACTCTCTTTGAACACTAACGGGTTAAATAATCCCATTAAACGGAAACGTGTATTACAACAGGTAAAAAATGAAAAAGCAGGAATTGCCTATCTCCAAGAAACCCATTTAAACAACACGGAACACGCTAAGCTGGAGAAATTAGCTAAAGCCCATGTTTTTTACTCCTCACACACCACAGCTAAGAGAGGAGTAGCAGTCCTCATTAAAAAGAACCTTGTATTTAATTTGGAAAAGTGTTTCAGAGATAAAGAAGGAAGATATGTAATAGTTATAGGGGAATTAGATCAGCAATGTATAACTTTGGTAAATGTTTATAACCCACCTGGTGCAGGAGACGAAATGTTACAAAAGATACTTAAATTGGTAATGATGGAAGCAAAGGGTGTGCTGTTAATGGGCGGGGACTTCAATTTAATTATGAATAAAATAGATACTCAAAGTACAGGCAAACACAAGGCAGCAAAAGCCACAGCCTTATTGAAAAAAGCTGAAATAGAAATAGGATTACTGGATGTCTGGAGAACCCTGCATCCTCAAGAGAGAGGCTTTACCTTTTACTCAGACGCCCACAAAGTGTTTTCAAGACTAGATTACTATTTTATGTTTAAAGGAGACATTGCAAAAGTGTCTAGATGTGAAATATTACCAATCTGTACAACTGACCATGCCCCAGTAATAATAGAGCTACACTTAAATATAGAAAAAAATAAAACTTCTTGGAGAATGAACAACTCATTATTAGAAGATCAGGCTTTCAAAGAAAAAATGAATAACAATATCAAATCCTTTTTTGAAATTAACGATAATGGGGAGGTGAGTAACACTACTATATGGGAAGCAGCTAAAGCAACAATAAGAGGGGAAATCATAGCATACTCATCTTGGAAAAAGAAACAAAATGACAAAAATAGGAAAGAGTTAGAAACTAAGATCAAAGACCTGCAAAAAGAATATGAAAGGCTAAGAACAAAGGAATTAAGTAAACAACTAAATACAGTTAAAAAAGCATTAGAAGAAATAGATATTAAGGAGATAGAAAAAAAATTAACACTAAGTAAACAATTTCTTTTTGATAACAGCCCTAAAGCATTGAAAACATTGTCATTTAAATTAAAAAAACAGCAAGAAAAAGCAACGATCGCTATGGTTAAAGACGTAAATGGCACCCTTCACAGGGGGAAATCAGGAATTGCGGCTTGCTTCAGGGAATTTTACCAACAATTATATACCCCAGAAAAACAAGTGAGTGATCTTGAAATCAGGAACTACCTAAAACATTTAGATCTCCCTCTAGTGACCCAGACACAAAACAACTATTTAGTACAACCAATAGTAGAGGAAGAGATAGTAAAGGCGATTAAGAAAAGCAAAACTGGTAAAAGCCCAGGTACTGATGGATTTACCTATGAATTTTTCAAAGCATTCCAAAATGTATTAATACCAATCTTAAACAGGGTTTTCAATGACATTCTGGAGACTGGGCTGTGGCCAAAAACCTGGGGTACAACCATGATTTCAGTAATCCACAAAGAAGGGAAGGATCCAGCAAACTGCTCCTCATATAGACCAATATCATTATTAAATGTGGATCAAAAGTTATTTACAACAATTATGGCAAACAGACTTACAAACTTACTTCCTGACTTGATCAATCTTGATCAAACAGGATTTGTTAAAGATCGTCTACTAGGAGATAACATCAGAAGGACAATTAATATTATAGACTACACCCAAAGAACAAAAAATCAGATGCTAACACTAATGCTTGATGCCGAGAAGGCTTTCGACCGCTTACTATGGCCTTTCTTAATTGGTGTATGTGAAAAATTCGGTTTTCATCATAAGTTCTTAAACTTGCTAAACGGGATGTATAACAACTCGACCGCCAGAGTAAGAGTAAATGGAACACTTTCTGAACTTTTCACGATTAAAAGGGGCACAAAACAAGGCGACCCACTATCGCCACAGTTATTCGCCTTATGTATTGAACCTCTCGCAGAAAAAATAAGAAAAAATATGCAGATAAAAGGAGTGGTCATGGAGGACATGGAGCACAAAATAGCACTGTATGCCGATGATGTGATTTTATATATGACAGATGTATGCAACTCATTACCAACATTAATGCAGGAAATAGGAGAATATAGCTCCCTATCAGGATACAAACTGAATCTTAGCAAAACGGAAGCAATGGAGGTCGGTAGTAAACTAAGTTGCACATTTAAAAAACAATATGAGTTCAAGTGGGAGTTGACCAAGGTTAAGTACTCCTTAAAAATTCTACATCTCCTCGCATTCCTCCTACCCAGCAGCAAGCAAAGGTTAGCCTGGTAAACCAGACTAAATGTGGATGTCTAATTTAGTCTGGCCTCGATGCATAATACATCCGAAGATTGTTGATGAGAACAACCTTCCCTCAAAACCCTGCCCGCTTTGATTCAAAACACATCTTTGCGTTGTAATTGGCTTGCCAGATTCATGGCATTCTGGCTTCATTGAATCATTATGCGAGGCCAGACCCACCCGTAGACAAAACATTTTGCCGTCCAGCGGGTGGCGCTGGTTCACCAGGCTAAGCCAATGTGGCTACAATTAGGGCCTGATTGAATAATGCAAAGAGAACATGGAGTAGCCTACTTTGTGTTCACAAACCGCAGATTAGCGAACTTGACTGCAGACTTTAGCAAACCGTACTGAGATGTCAACGAAGGTCTCAGTGTAGTTCACTTCCAAGGGGGTTGGGTGTGGTTTGGACCATTCACATATGCACAGAAAATGCTGAGTCACAGGTCTTTTCACAGTGTCACAGAGTTTGCTTAAATGGCTGGAAAGGAAAGAGTGTGAAAATGCCCTAAATCTCTGTCATCTTGTGTTTAGAGCATGGAGAGCCAACTTGCCGAAGTCAATGCTGCAGTACTGGAATCTGGAGCATCCACCCTCGAGGAGGCCACTGCAGAAGCACAGGCACTGTTAGAGAAAATAAGGAATGTCACCCTCAATATTGCTGTGACAGGGGCGTCTGGCACTGGGAAGTCCTCTTTTGTCAATGCCGTCAGAAGTGTACCAGATGGCACAGAAGGAGCAGCGCCCACTGATGAAGTGGAAAGCATCATGGTACCCACCAAGTACCCCCACCCAAGCATGCCCAATGTCAACATCTGGGACCTGCCAGGCATGGGAACAGAACATTTCAAAGCAGCAAAATACCTTCAAATTATGAACTTTAATAGATATGACTTTTTTGTGATCATTGTAGGTAAAAGAGTTATGGCAAATGACATTTTGCTAGCTCAAGAAATCAGGGGAAAGAACAAGAATTGCTACATTGTCCGTTCAATGATTGATCATGATGTAGAGGCAGGAAAGAGGAAAGGTAAAACAGAGGAGCAAACAATCATTCCCATCCGAAAATACCTTAAGGAGGAATTCAAACAGTTTTATGGCACTCACATTTTCCTTGTGTCATCCTGGTACTTAAACAAGTTCGATTTCAAGGATCTCGTAAAGGTGCTGGAAAATGACCTTCCAGAAAACAAGAGAAAGGCTCTCATTCAAAGTTTGCCAGTGTATTCCATGGAGAGTCTTGACAAGAAATACAAAACATTCAAGAATGTAACCTGGGCTGTAGCCTTTACCACTGGGTTCGTAGGGGTAATTCCAGTGCCAGGGGTGTCTGCTGCATTTGATCTTCCAACGATCATGGGTTTTCTTGTCAAGGTATATTACTCATTTGGTTTGGACAAGAAGTCCCTTCGCAGGCTGTCAGAAAGAGTAAACAAGGACATATATGCACAAGTGCATGAATCAAAGCTCATCATAGCTATTGCTACGAGGTCTTTGGCACTTCTGGCAGTAGAACTGGCAAGCTATGTAGCACTAGAAGGGATAGAAGCAGCTCTCAAATTAATTCCCATTTTTGGAAGTATAACTGGAGCTGCTTTGTCATTCTCCACCACACTGATTGCACTGAGAAAGGGCTTGGATGAGCTTTATAAAGCAGCCAAACATGTTGTTGAAATGGCAGAATTAGAGAAATGATGAGAAGCTAATGCAAGCAGGGATGATGACAGGGGTGGTGGGTGGCAAAGGGCTCCATTGTTCTGGGTGCAGGGAGAGATTGGGGCCCAGAATTGGGTTGGGAGGAGGAGAGCACTGAATTCAAGCCACATTTATTTTAGAGGATTCTGGTCATTTGGTGATAATATCTGATCAATTTTTCAAATTATTATTTTGTTTAAGTATACTGTAATTACGTCAGCAAATTAGTCCTTTTGTATGAATCCATCAGATGGTAGTTTTTTTGGTTTTCTGTAATGCAATGCACTGTACAGTATGCAATGTTCATTTGTTCATGTATCAATTTATTTTGTTTTATAAATATCAATGTGTCAATTTATTTTGTAAAATACCCTATATGAAATGAAGTGCATATTTTGTAGTCACATTTATTTTACAATGCTTGATGTGATCTGAAAGGTGTTTTTTTTTTTGTCGCCTATCGAACATATACGCAGATCGGGTGTCATACTTAATCACTGATTCACTCACACCTCTCCAGAAAATCAACTTTGGCCTTAGGTGTATGTTTAGGGTCATTGTAATCATGGAAAGCAACACAATGAAAATCAATGGAGTTCAATGAGAGATGGTGACATATTGGCTATTCGTAGAGCAATACATTTTTAACTTCATGATGTAATCAATAATAAAAGCCCTCACACACCAGTAGCATGCATGCAGCTCCACATAAGAGCTGTATCCCTCCCATGTTTGACTTTAGGCACCATGTATTTTTTCCAAATTCTTCACCTTCAACACCAAAGAAGTCTCTCCCACTGTCCTGTCTCAAAAAAGCCAGCCAAGAGTATGTCAGGCCTAATTCTGACAAAAATGAAGGCTAATGGGACTCATACTCTGAAGTCAAGATCCCAAGATCAACCATTTTAGAACTGATAGCATCAAAACTGTATGGTGTTGGAGATGAGGAATATGAAAAAAGAGAAATGGTGCATAAAGTGAAACATGGTACGGATACAGTTCTTATGAGGAGCTGCATGCATGCTGCAGGTGTTTGAGGGGTTTTTTCATTGATTAAATCATGAAGTTAAACATGTATTGCTCTAAGAATAGTGAATATGTCACCATCTCTCATTGATCTTCATTGTTTTTCATTGTGTTGCTTTCCATGATTACAATGACCCTAAACATACACCTAAGGCCAAAGTTGATTTTCTGGAGAGGTGAGATTAATTCAGTGATTAAGTACGACACCTGATTTGCGTATTTGAAGTGTTTTGAAGTGACTTATCTGCTCATTTTCACATTATGTTCGATAGGCGACAAAACTTTTGTCTGGTGAAAATCTGCCCTGTCTGTGTTCAATAAAGGGTCAATCTTTCGTTGGAGCATGACATTTATTTTTGTACATACATTTTCATTCGGGAGGGTTGTAGCTTTCATATGAGTGACTTCTGAAGCCAAGTGATTAACTGAAAGTCAGGTTATTAACTGTTATTCCAAACAGATGGATAGGGGACAACTCTTTTTGAGATGGGTGTACATGTCAAAGTGGGATCAGTTAGAAATGATAGTATTTTGTTTTCATTCACAATTTACCCAGGTACCCGATTTCCTGGGAATTGAGGTAAGTACAAAAAAACCTTTCACACACCTGGGAGTGTGTATGTGACATGGGTTGTGAAAAATAAAAAATAATCCTTCAAATTAATTTATAATGTGTTGAGTGGGGTATTTCTGCTGATACACAAACACACTATAAGTTGACTCAACTCTGAGAGAGAGATAGAGAGATCTTTTTCTCTCTTTTTTGCTGAAAATCCAGGCAATTATAGATTGTAGACCTATTAGATTTGTTTTCATTTAATTTAAAAATAATTAAATTCATGCAATCTTTCCAGAAATGAAGTTGCATTTCCTCTCTCATCTCCGGTATGATCTGTGGAAGGAGTGCTTTTGGAAGAATGATCAAAACCTTGACCTTGTGGACAGCCTTCCCAGCTGAGTTCAACTGTAGCTGTAACTGTAAAAGGTAGACTAATATCACATTGAACCCTATGTGTTAGAAATGGGATGTCAGTTACATTAATGTATGTGTCAAGACAGATGACCAAATACTTTTGGTAACATGTATGTGCAGAAAATGCTGGATTACAGGTCTGAGTTCACTTAAATGGTTGAAAGGGTTCATGTGTGAAAATGCCCTAAGATAACATCCACGCTCCAGAGCATGAGAGTCTTGTTGAAAGCAATATGGTCTATGGAAGGAATACATCTTCATACCTTAATAAAGACTTACTGTGAACACATTAACCCATTGATGCTGCATTGATGTTGCATTGCATTCAGCAGCCTTTTTTTGCAAGTGATTTAGGCATCTAATGGGTTAATCAAAATGTCTTGTTATCAGGTCTTTTGTGTGGCTGGAGGACAAGGTTCAGCTACAAATCGGTTTACTGCATGCCTAGCAGCCAATCAGATATCATTCTCTTCCAGAGTGTCGCATAATATAAATGCTGCATTTCTAAAGCACGTGACTTTGGCTTGGACAGTCATAAGGATTCAGTCAGCCTGAGTCACCACCCCATTCACCACCTCTTTTCAACTATATCTAGCGAGCAATCCGTAACTCACATCATTTGGTCCAAAACTACTTGCACGGATCTGAATGCGGGGGCGTTATTTGGCAAGAATAACACTCACAGGTGAGTTTAGTAAGGTTTTACATAACTTTCGTTATGTTGCAGATGAAATTACAGTTGAATATGTTCTAAACTAACTGCTTAACGGAACACTGTGCAGGAAATGGTCAAAAAGGGTACTGCAACAATGTTGTTCATTGAAACTAGGCTCCCTATTGCCAAATTTGATCTTTACATGAAAGTTTATTAAGTAATAAACAAATATTTTCTAGTATGGTCCAAGTACAGTCATTTTTGCAGCTAAAATGGCTATTTTTGGAAATTGAAAATGGCGGACCATGGAGAAGATCCCCCTTTTCATGTATGAAAAGTGCAATTTTTCCAGTCATAATGAATACTTAGAATTTGATGCTGGTGGTAAGTATTCATGAAAAAGGTAACATTAGTGAATGGGCAGCATGAATTCTGGAAATAAACAACTAAAAATCTCACACAGTTTCCCTTTAATGTATAGTCAGGCATTTAGCAGGCATTATTTGCAGGTGAACTGAACCACAGATTTTTTAGTGAACCGTACTGACTGAGACCACGTCCACAAGGTCTCAGAATCAGTCTAGGGATTCACATGCACATGCACAGAAAATGCTGAGTCACAGGTCTTTTCACAGTGTCACAGAGTTTGCTTAAATGGCTAGAAAGGAAGGAGTATGAAAATGCCCTAAATCTGTCATCTTGTTTTTAGAACATGAAGAGCCAACTTGCGGAAGTTAACGCTGCAGTAAAGGAATCTGGGGCATCCACCTTCGAGGAGGCCACAGCCAGGGCAGAGTCAGAGATAGACAAGACATTAAGCCATGTCACCCTCAATATTGCTGTGACAGGGGTGTCAGGCACAGGAAAGTCCTCTTTTGTCAATGCCATAAGAGGTGTAGCAGATGGTGATGAAGAAGCAGCGCCCACAAATGAAGTGGAAAGCACCATGGAAGCTAAGAAGTACCCCCACCCAACCATGCCCAACGTCAACATCTGGGATCTACCAGGCATGGGGACAGACAAATTCAAAGCAGCAGAATACCTAGAAATTATGAAATTTGAAAACTATGATTTTTTTGTGATCATCGTAGGCAAGAGAGTAATGGAAAATGACATCTTGCTAGTCAATGAAATCAAGGCAAAGAACAAGAATTGCTATATTATCCATTCAATGATTGATCAGGATGTAGAGGCAGGAAAGAGGAAAGGGAAAACAGAGGAGGAAACAATGGCCCTCATCCGAAGTGACCTTGAGGAGAAATTCAAAAAGTTTGATGGCACTCACATTTTCCTTGTGTCATCCTGGCACTTACACAGGTTCGATTTCAGGGATCTTGTAAAGGTGTTGGAAAAGGACCTTCCAGAAATCAAGAGAAAGGCTCTCATTCAAAGTTTGCAAGGGTATTCCATGGAGGGACTTGACAAGAAATTCAAAACATTTAAGAATGCAATCTGGCCTGTAGTCATTACCTCTGGGTTTGTAGGGGCAATTCCAGTGCCAGGGGTCTCTGCTGCATTTGATATTCCAGTGATCATAGGTTTTCTTGTCAAGGCATATTACTCATTTGGTTTGGACGAGAAGACCCTTCGCATGCTGTCAGAAAGAGTAAACAAGCCAACACATGTACATGAATCAAAGCTTGTCAAGGCTATTGCTGAGAGGTCTGTGGCATATCTAGTTGTTGAATTGGTAAGCTTTATAGCAGTAAAAGGAATAGCAGAAGCTCTCAAATTCAATTCCATTTTTGGAAGTTTAGCTGGAGCTGGTTTGTCATTCAGTACCACACGATTTGTACTCACAAAGGGCTTGGATGAGCTGTATAGAGTAGCCAAACACGTAGTTAAAATGGCAGAATTATAGAAATGATACACAAATGCAAACAGGGATGCTGACGGACTGGTGGTGGATGGCAAATAGGTGGGTGTGGTGCAAATGTGTCCATTGTTCTGGGCACAGGGAGAGAGTTTGAGTCCCAGAATTGGGTTGGGTGGAGGGGCGCCCTGAATTTAGGCAACATTTATATAGAAGATTCTGGTCATTTGGTGATAATATCTGATTACTTCAGCAAATTAGTCCTTTTGTATGAAACCATCAGATGGTAGTTTTTTTGTTTTCTGGAATGCAATGTACTCTATAGTATACAATGTTAATTTGTTCATGTGTCAATTTATTTTGGAAAGCACCATAAATTAAATTAAGTGAAGTGTAGTTACATTTCTTTTATAAGGCTTTATGAAGCCTGAGATGTGTTGCCTCATTTTAACATATCAATACATTTTTTAATCAATAAGATCAGACGTTTCAGAGGTTTTTGAACAGCTATTTTCTGTTTGTAAAAAAATATTCAGTTAAATTTCCCATAAAGAACTACAAATTCATTCTCCTAGTCTCCTTATTTGGCATAGCTAAGCTGCCTTATGACCAATATCTTCCTTATCAATTCTCTGTTTCAATCCCTGCAGTAAAATAGCATCCATGGTGGCAACTATACACACACACATATTCTCAATAAAAAATTGCAGTATTTTGTTTTCAATCACAATTTACCCAGTGTCCCAATTTCCATTTTGTACCTGTTAAGTGTTGGAAAAAAAAAAAAAAAACATTGTATAGTGTCATCAGACACCTGGCAGTTTGCATGTGGCATGGGTGGTGGAAAATTCTAAATAATCCTTCAAATTAATTTAAAATATATTGAGTGGGAGATTTCTACTGATACATAGACAGACTATACTTTGACTCAACTTAACACCTTAGCGCAGAGCCTATGTTAGAACCTTACTGTCACCAAATTTGTAATTGCTATGTCTTAATCTGTTACTGTAAGGCTCTCGGTACTGTAACAACTAGCAATGATGTAGTTGAGTATTTACTGCACATCTTTTTCACTTATGGCTTAAAAAACAGAAAATGTTCCACTGTAGCCCTAGTCTATATTGTAGTCATCATGAGGCCACAAGGCGAGGCTACAGGAGGTAGGATAATGGAAAGGACCCATTGGCTGCATGCAGGGCCGGATTAACGCACAGGCTATATAGGCTACGGCTGAGGCCTAGGACCCCTACCTGCCAGGGGGCCCACTATTGGCTTATGACTTATGACAAGATGTGATATAGAAAAATTAATTTGTTGTGACAAGTATATCTTCTGTCCATATTTGGCAGGCATATCCTTAATTTCTTGCCCATCGTAATTATAACACTGCCTATGTAATTTTGTTGAAAAACTGAGGGCGGGGCGGGGCCCACATCAATCTGTAGCCTAGGGGCTCCGGGCCATGTTAATCCGGCCATGTCTGCATGCTGCTTGCTTGGGGCAGGGAGCAGTGTTGCCAGATTGGGCTGTGTCCCGCCCAATAGGGCTGCTTAGGATGGCTGTGTGTGGGAAATGTGTATGGCATTTAGCAGAAAAACACGCCCAATTTTTGCCATAGAAATCAATAGAATTGGGTGCTATTTTGTGTTTCTAGGCGGGTTTTGAGCATTTCTTGGGCTGGAAAACATCAGCCTCATCTGGCAACCCTGGCAGGGAGTGGGGGCTCGTACAACACAGCTGCTGTCAGTGGTTTTCAAATGTACAGATATAAACCTGTGCCTTTATGCTCAATACAATTTATATTTCAATTACAGATAAAAAAGCAATCATTCATGACATTAGCGATAATGAAGGTTTTTAATTCAATATGTTTCAACGGCACAATTCAAAGGGAATGTTCTCATTTGTTAATCGGGACTGGGGAAAGCCCGCTAATGGGGGGAGAGCCCTCCTAAAATGTGATCTGCGCTGGTTGGCAGTGGGGTTCACAACTCCAAGGAGGTGGGCAACACCAAAACAAGAGGCCAGAGGACACAGGACGGGAGAGGATTAGGGCGTTTTTTATTTTTACTTGCACACTGTACCAACAACCTGCATGGCTTCATTTTGTTTTACTCCAGTTTACTCCCTCTGGTGGAGCTACTTTGTAGCACACTTTGGCTCTGTGGGGATTGGGGAACTGCACTGCCGTAGCTGGTGAAGCTTGATATGTGTTTCCTTCACCATACCTCTACCACTGCCAAGACAGTCCCACCTCAGTGCTTCCTTGTTGTTGGAAGCCTATCTGTGTAGGCTACATGCATATCTATGTCTTTTAATGGTTGATGTCTCCAGTGTTCAATTTTGTAGGTGAGATGGCATGGATTGTCCCCTTTCTGGTTTTCATAGCTCCAATTGTTCTTCATGATTTTATACTCTGTGTAAAATAGATAACTGTACTGATATTGCTTAACATCTGAAAACTATCCCTCACTGTATTCCCCAACATGTTCCACGAACTCTAAACTTTTGTGGAAACTTATTCCTGTTAAAGTTTTAGTTTTGTGACCAAATGTTTTATGTAAATACTACATACATGCATGCATATGCAGGACACAAAATATTTCAGAAGATGATCAAAAACTTTGAAATGACTGAAAAGATTGAAAACTTTAATTCCATAATTAGATTTTTAGTTTTTAGCAGCCCAAGTCAAGTATGTACTCCAAACTCTAAAATGCACAGAAACAATGGTTTACACAAAAGATTTGAGTTGAAAACTAAAACGTTTGTGTAAGTCTTACATAAAATCAGACATGTTATGTGAAAACAAATGTTATGAGAAAAAATAAAATCTTGAATGTTTTAGTAGCTGCTACTCAAAGATCTAACATGCTCCATTGACATATTATGAGTATTGTGCAAAAATCAATGCAATTAGTACTAAGCAGACAGTTAAATTTTTTAAGTAAACAAGCACAGCATTGTTTAGCTATATTGGCTCTAAGTTTTTGATTCCAAAATTAAAAGTTTTATGTTTTCCCATTTTAGAGCCCAAAAAAAATCTTGGTTGGTTTATCGATTGGTTGGTTTATACTAATGCACTAGGCTACCACCCCTCTGTTTAAACCAAATATAACATGAGCTTTAATTCCACAAACATGAACAATGCTTTATATCAAGTTTTTTTTTTTATTTTGTTCCATGTGGTTGACAAACAAAAACAGTAGACAATAACACAACAATCATACAATACACAACAATCTAAATCTAAATCTAAAATTTAGACCACACAGTCAACAGTCAATATATTACAAAAGAATCAACCTCAACACATTAGGCAATTTAGTCATTTATTTGTTGTCCATTTCTGAATCTTTTATTAGGAGTTGGTGGCTGAAGGAGATCCATATAGCCTAACTTACAATAACATTTCTCCCAAAATAGTGTCAGACTTCACAACACAGTCAGTTGTTTATCCTTTGGAGTGTTGAGTAGAGCTGATGGATCATAGAGTTCTGGTGGTCCCATATCGGCTGTCTGTGGAGCCTAAATAGGCCTAATACGTTTAAGGCTTTCATGAGGACTTGTTGGATTAGGCCCCTACAGCATGATTGCTACACTGGTTTATACAGAAGTTCAATGTGCAATATGTCATCATGAAAATGCAACGCATCACTTGCAAATACACTGCAGATGTATGATACAAGAAAAAGATTTGTATGAAAGGCCTACACAGTGCTAGCCTAACTAGCAGTAGCTAACATTCTAAGCTAAGTTGCTAACAAAACATACACCCAGTGTAGCATCAAGAGCACCTAATGTCACACACAGCAACATAGTAAACTACTACACATACACACCAATACACTTTTATGGGTCTTTTCTTACCTTGAAGTGAGGTTGATAGACACATTTTTCCATGCCAAGTTGTCAGTTGTGGTTTGATGGTCACATGGTGTTGAGTAAATCTATCCCCCATTGACAGATTCACCATTTTTAGAGAAGTTTGTATTTTATGTAACATTTTAATAAAATAGGGTTTCTATGGTTCTGACATGGATGGGTTCTTCTTTACACAAAGCAGAAGCTGGTAAACAATTAAAAAAAACAACTAAAACAACCAAAAAAGTGAGTGACCCAGCCTTAAGATTCGAACTCTCAACCTCAAGATAAGGACATGCCAATATGGCTATATGCAGAGGACTATCCCCTACACCACTCAACTGCAGGTTTTGCATTGGTAGAAAGTTAGCCCTGTTTGTTAGAAAGTATTGGACTTACTCATAATTAACAGTCAAATGTGTTTCACACATACTTTCCACTTCAAATCCCACCAACTGACATCATACCAAAACAATAATGCTTGAATGTGTTTGTTTTTTTTTAACCAACATCCTGTGCTGGGAATCGAACTTGAAACCATCATGTTTTGAGGCCAACTGCTTAACTGTTAGTCCATGACTGCCCAAGCACAACATGCTGACATCCATAGTCTCATATCTCAGATACTGTATAGTTCCAATTGACATGATTTAAAGAATTTGTAACTTTCACAGTTTCGAGAGAAATAAACAATAAATATCTACTTGAGTGTTTTTTATTGGTAATACAGGATTCAAACCTGCAATCCTCTGATCTTGTGGCCATTCCCCTATCCAGACCACAGCAACTCAAACATTGTCTTGCTTTACCGAAGCCTTTTTCTTTTGTAATTTCGCTCAAAACTAAATGTGAAAAATATTGCTAATTAAGCTGGAGTCATGAGTCTGGTGGCCATCTGAACATTTTCATTCCATGTTCCAGGAAGTAGGTAAGGTTATCTCCATGATGGGGATTGAACTTTCAACCTTTGAGGTTGAAGACCAGCTGTTTAACCACTACTCCATGGTCACCTCAGCTGTTGTCAAGACATCTAACCACTCATATGCCAGATAGAGTTCCAATTTACAAACTCAAAGACATTGTGTTAGGATGTCAGTTGTACTTAAAAACACAATGCCAACCAGAGTTAATTTATTGGTACCTGAAAACCTGTTGAGAACACCTAAAATGTGTATGTCATCTGGACATTTTTGCTATATTGAGTACTACAGCGTAAACTTGTCTAGTTCGTTGTACTGTTGGGGAATACAGTGCTCCCTGGGGCTTTCGACACTTTGAATATGTGTTATTATTCAGTGTACGCAATGACGGTGATAGGCACAGGCAGCCGAGGGGCACCAAATGTCTTGGGGGCGTCATAAATACCACAAAGTACCCTTAAAGCGATGGTTCGGAGTAGAATCACCCTAATGCCATTTGAACCGTGACACCCATCCACCTTTACACCCGAAGTGTTTTCTGCCGCAGGCTTACATCAACAGAGTTGCCGTGTTATTCGATGTTTATTCCGGATAGCTTGACTCAAGCGCATATGGATCCTGGGCACCGTCTCCAAACTTTCCCCACAAAAATAACATGTCATGACACCAAACTTCTACAGTATAACAAATGTGGTTTGTACTCACAAAAAGATGAATTTGAAACTTTGTACATAGTCCAGGAGTTTATTAGTAACAACACACAAGACGATTAGCTTTTCTGCTGCTAAACATCCGTCGACGTCACTTCCTCCAGCTGGGACTGTCCACAGCATGGCATAATATTGCCGGAAGTTTATTGAAAGGTTTGTGTTTTAGTCCACAGCCAGGATATATGCACGAGTGTGGCATCGTCTTCTATTTATTAAACGTGGTAAAATTTAAATCCGAAGTGGTTAATTTCTAGTTGTAGCGCAAGCTGTCTTTTTGAGTTTTCCGCCTTCCGGACTCACGTGTATTTGTTTCCATCAACAAAGTCCCAGCTGGAGGAAGTGACGTCGACGGATGTTTAGCAGCAGAAAAGCTAATCGTCTCATGTGTTGTTACTAATAAACTCCTGGACTATGTACAAAGTTTCAAATTCATCTTTTTGTGAGTACAAACCACATTTGTTATACTGTAGAAGTTTGGTGTCATGACATGTTATTTTTGTGGGGAAAGTTTGGAGACGGTGCCCAGGATCCATATGCGCTTGAGTCAAGCTATCCGGAATAAACATCGAATAACACGGCAACTCTGTTGATGTAAGCCTGCGGCAGAAAACACTTCGGGTGTAAAGGTGGATGGGTGTCACGGTTCAAATGGCATTAGGGTGATTCTACTCCGAACCATCGCTTTAACTCATAACATTGCTATTGGTTATTCATGGGCGCTAGATTACCTGTGTTCAATCAGATGCACAGTGCTATATTTACAGATGATTATGTTTAAATGCACAATAAGGAAAAGGGGATGTTTGCCTAGGGCTAACTAAATAGAACCGTCCCTGACTGTATGAGAGAAAGACTGTAACTACAAACTCAAGAGCAAAGACGGGTTAGTAAAATAACATTTATTTTATTCTGCATACTGTACATCAAAAGAAAGTATATATTTATTATACTGTTGATGACATCCCTTAATTCATATTTACAGATAATGTAATGCAGTCCTGCATTATAGTATTACAGTATGTTAAGCAATGCCTGTCAGGGTAGGCTGCTCCTGTTTTGATGTAGCGTGTATAAGGAATGCATATACATACATACAATGCTATATTACCTGGATTTTCAGCAGGTAGTCAAAAAAGATCTCTTGCTCAGATGACACTTCATATAAAAATGTTTTTGACATTTTTTCTCTGGCTATTACTGAAATGGGTGGAAAATTATACCCCAGGACCGGAGCCGTGCTTAACTCATCTAGGTAAATAAACTACTTTTTATTTTGTTTATTTTATTTATTAACTTATATCCATTTAATTTATTTACGTTATTCATTTCTCTCTCTCTCTCTCTCTCTCTCTCTCTCTCTCTCAAACTATTGGAGCAACATTAAAAACAATTACCACCAACTTTATTGTGTGTCAATAATCAGCTATCTTGTCTCGTCTTATCTTATGTAATAATCATAATGTACACAAACTGGCTGTTGAAACAATGTTCAGCCATTTCTTATTTGGGCAAAACGCTAGGATACACAAACACTCTCGGCTTGCAGCTCGTCACGTCGGCGTTACGGGGCGTGGGTGTGGTCACGAGTGGCGAGGCGGGCGATCTGGGTGACAGCTGAGTCGTGCAGGTAACAGTGGTGGTGGTGGTCACCGGGGGCGACGAGGTGGACGCCGGTGAGGCGGCGGAACTGCTGTCGCCGGGGTCAGAGGTCAGACGCAGCGAGAGCGAGGAGGGCAAGAGGAGGCGGAGCCGGCTCCCGGCGCTGCAGCACCCGGCGTCTCCTAGCAACCGCAGCACGTCGCTACGGAACCTGACGCCCACCAGGGCGTAGAGCAGCGGGTTGAGGCAGCAGCGGGTGTAGCTCAGGCTGCAGGTCACGCTCTCCCACAGCAGCAGAGAGCAGGAGTGCTGCTCCACGCTCAGCACCAGCTTCAGCACCAGCACCTAGGCGGGGAGACAAAGTCCCAAAATGAGGTCAAGAGGAAAATATAGCAAAAAAGTGAAGAAAGAAAAAAAAACCCGCCTAATTTGTAGGCAAAAAAATTTAGCCAAAATCCTATTGAAATGTGGTTTAAGAATATTTTTTCTATTGAATGTTGAAAATAATCACAAATAAAAATCATAACAAGCCATGTCAGGTTCGTTCCATTTTAAAGCACTTTTGAGAGTTTGGCTCCCCAACTAACCAGCGTGTAGGGCAGCTGGAACAGCAGGAAGAGCAGCACCAGCGCCACCATCAGGCGGAGGGTGCGCTGACGCCGCCAGCCGCCACCGCCGCCGCTGTGCTGTTTCCCCGCGTGGTGGGCCCCGGGAACGCCCCCGCTGGCCAGGACGCAGCCGATGGCCGTGTAGCAGGTGGCCATGATGACGAAGGGCCCGCAGAAGCCGGCGATCATGGAGCCGCTGAGCGCCATCTTGACCTGGCTGGCATCCGCCGTCCACACGTTCAGGCCGCACGCGACCTTGTCCTCGCCGTCGTCCTCCACCTGTGAGGATTATTATGACAACATTTGTCAAACGTCAAAAATGAACGACCCCAGGAAGAATATGCCGTTGCTTTGCAGAAAGTTAATGGGGATCTAATGAAAACAAGTCATGTTAAGTCAAGTCAAGTCAGCTTTATTGTCAGATTTGTCATTATGCACAGGTCAAACAAGGAAAATGAAATTGCGTCTCTCTCTATCCCATGCGAAGACTTAGATATACTGAACATATGACTGTCATTAAGTGGACAGAACCAAGTGCAGGACACAACAAGCAAAGTAACAACTAATAAAAAGTAATGAATAAAGTGGTAAAGTAAATAAATAACAAATAACAATTGAAGCAAACCAACCTCTGAGAAGAGGAAGTCGGGGAAGCTGAGCGCCACAGCGGCCAGGGTCACGCTGGAGCAGGCGGCCAAGGCCTGGAGGGTGACGCGGCGACAGCAACACAAACCGCTGCCGACCCCGATCTGACAGCTACACAGGAAATAAAATAGTATGTTAATATTCCAGATATACAGTATCGTCTTTATATTACTGTGGAGAGCCAAATTACTCTGCAGTCAAATTACCCAAATTACAGTGGAGTCAAAAGTCAGTGTACTGAAGGGTCACACTGCAACAGCAACACAGCCCGCTGCCTATCCCAATCTGGCAGGTACACAGGAAATAAATAAATAGGATGTTAATATTCCAGAGGAGACTTAGCTATGTAACTCCAGATAGAGCATTTACAACACTATGGATAGTCACATGCTCTAGCAGTGGAGTCAAATATCAATGTACTGAAGGGTCACAAAGTGACAGCAACACAGCCCGCTGCCGATCACAATCTAGCAGCTACACAGTTAATAAAATGGGGCTTGATATTATTGTGCAGAGCCAAACATTGGAGTCAAACAGTGACACATGATGTCAACAGTGGAGTCAAAAGTCTGTAGTGAAGTGTCACATGGCAACAGTAACATAGCCCGCTGCCGACCCCAATCCCTGTCTGGAGGCAGCACATTAAAAAAATGGGATGTTAATATTCTAGAGCAGTGGTTCTTAACCTTTTTTTCTTAAAGCATCCCCTTACCTGTGCCCAAGACAAGCTGCGCACCCCAAACCCAAATGTCTACACGTGTATACACACTAAAAAATTAAACTAAACTAAAAAATAAAAAAATCAGTGATTAATTACAATGATTCTTGCTGGAGACATTAATCAATACTTAACGTGGGGACCAAAACATGTTTTAATTTGGTCTTGATTTGGCGTAATTATAATATTCGGAAGCAGAAGTTTGGCCACAACCTCAACACAAACTAAATTCTGTGCACCGCCTGAAATCTCTGGCGCACCACCAGGGGGTGCCCGCACCCCAGGTTAAGAACCACTGCTCTAGAATAAAGGCGTATCACTCTAGGTAGAGTATCTAGTACACTGTGGAGAGTCAAATAAACAGTGGTGTACTGGAGTCAGTGTACTGGAGGGTCACGTCACGTGTCAGTGTAAATCTTTGCAGATGGCCAGTGTTTTGACTCTACAGCAAGATGATTTACCCACCTACCCTGCTCCAGGTGCCACCGATGTATTGTTTTTCATATTCATGTTTATAATATTTGCACAATATTGAGTAGAATTAGCTTTGAAAATGGTTACACTGTCCAAATAAAGTAAAATGAACACTATTTTGACCAAATGTCTGCAATGGAGTTAATTTAAATTCTTTAAGAGTTATAATAACACTGGTATTTTTTACCGTGTACCCCCGGAGCTGCCGTTCTTCCCCCGACGAGAACCCGATCCTGTGCCAGAACGCCTCACCACCACTGTGTAGCGCTCGGCGCTGATGCAGGCCAGCAGCAGCAGGCCACTGTAGGTGTTCACCGAGCGCAGTCCCCGGGTCAACCTGTAGGGGCAGGCAAGGCCAAGAAAGGCAGTTAGACTGATTTGTACAGTATATAGCACATGGTAACACTTAACTTAAAGCCCATTCTATCGTGCATCATGAGCGTATTTATAAGGAATTATAATGCGCATCATAATAATTAGTCACAATGCATTATGGCTACACTCATATTGCTTAATGATGTATTATATCAACAGTTATAACTAAACATCTAGCTTATAATGCTTTATAATAGGCATAAATATGAATAAATAAATAAATAAATAAATAAATAAATAACACCCTTGCATTTATAACATAAAATAAGCTAGATGCATAGTTATAACTGTTGATATTACATCTTGAAGTATTAGCCATAATGCAGTGCACTCTTTCTTAGTCAATGAGGACTCCAGGCTCCTCTATTAAATGATTTACCACTCAACTTTACCAGGTTTAATCCTGAACACAAATTAATCCATAAATCAGTCCCCATCCTTACCAATCCCTTCCTCCCTCCATGGAGTAAGGTCAGTTTCACATCAGAGCGTGCCGTAGCTAGCTGCAGCCAGAGGGTGGCGGCCTTTCTGCCTAGTCTTGGCCGGTGTGTTCTACTCTGCCTTTCACACTAACCACATCGTCATAGTAGAGTTGAGTAGAGTACTTTTATTAATCCCGAAGGAAATTAAGGTGTCTGTCATCTTAAATAAATACACAAATACAAAACATACACAAAGACAATATACACGCAATTGAACATTACAGTAAAAGTATATCTTGAGTACTACTGCCACACATTATCTCACATACACAAATGTTCTCTCTCTCTCTCTCACACACACACACACACACACACCCACACACACACACACACACACACACACACACACACACACACACACACACACACACACACACACACACACACACACACACACACGCACATCGCTGCACACACACAAGGTCCTGGTAGGGTATCATGTTCACAGTCATTCACACTCACATACATTCACACTCACAAAAAATCAAATTAACATGTTAAGTAAACATAAAAGAGTAGGCATGCACGGCCAGTCCTGTTAAAAAAAACCCACAACCAATGCTATTTTGCTACTTGGCCATTCATTTCAACGGGACACCACCGGCTGCTACTGTAAAATTCTGCTCAAGTTGCATTTTCCAAATGCAGCGCGTCACTGAGCCTTCTCCGGCGACGCTAACCGCCCGACTACCACCGTGTTAGTGTGGAAGGGCAGATCTGTTTCCATGTACTTTCGCTGCCACCAGTAATCGATTCCGTCCCGCTGACAACGGCTGTTCTGGAGTGAAAGGGCCCTAAGACACTGATCTAGGGACTGTAACCAATACTCTGCAATACCTGTAAGTCACTGAGGATAAAAGCATCAGCTAAGTGTAAAGTAAAGTGTAATGTGAATGTAAAATGAGGCAATAAAAGAAATAAAACAGCAACCTGCAGAGGGCGCCCCCGAACAGCCAGCCGTGCAGCGCCTCGGCTATCTGCAGGGGCAGGGAGAGCAGAGGCTTGAAGTCGGGCAGCGCCAGAAGGAGCAGGAAGGCGTCTATTTATCACTTATCCTGGACCCAACCTATGTGGACCTTATGCCTCTACAATCTCTATTTACCGGTATGTCTACTTCTCTTGTCATCTTGCTATTCTTTCTTGCTTCCTTTTCTACTTCCCCCTTTCATTTCATCTGTAACACTGATGGTTTTCCATTTGTGAAGCACTTTGAGCTGCATGCCTTGTATGATATGCTGCTATACAAATACAGTTATTATTATTGTTATTATTATTATTATTATTATTATTATTATTATTAATGTAATGAAATGAGGCAATAAAAGTAATAAAATAGCCACCTGCAGAGGGCGCCCCCGAACAGCCAGCCGTGTAGCGCCTCAGCTATCTGCAGGGGCAGGGAGAGCAGCAGCTGGAGGTCGGACAGCGCCAGGTGGAGCAGGAACGCGTCCGTCAGGCCCCGGCGCCGCGAGCGCCAGTAGCGGCCGAACGTTGCCACCACCAGGGAATTACCCATCAGTCCAACCACCAGGACCAGGATGTAGAAGGCCACCTATGATATGATATGATACAGTGCGATATGATACGATACAAAATGATATGATACAATACGATACGATAGGATACAACATGATATGATACAATACGATATGATAGGTTTATGATAAAATATGATATGATACAATACAATACGATATGATACAATATGATACAACACGATATGATACGATACGATACAATACGATATGAAACAATACGATACGTTTCGATACGATATGATATGATATGATATGATATGATATGATAAAATATCATACGATACGTTACAATACAATACAATATGAAACAATACGATACGTTACAATACAATACAATACGATAGGCCTACAATACATGATACAATACAATACGATACGATACACTATGATATCAACTTAATTGTCAGTTACATACATGTCAGTTCAACAAAGATGCTTTTGCACACCTCTGTAGTTGGGCAGGTGCGTAGGATGTTATCCCAGCGGGGTTGTCATTCAAGTGTAAAGAAATCCTGCACACTGTCCGTTCCACCAACAAATTTTAGTACACCTGAAGAAGGTCGGGTGACCGAAACGTTGTATTAAAGTTTGTTACATACATGTAACCTCATAGTTACATACATGTAACCTCACAGACTACCACCCACCACCAGGACCAGCATGTAGAAAGCCACCTATGATGCAGTAGATGACAGTGTGATGAAGTGGTTGCCGTTTGGAGCTAATGCCCAGTGTGCGGACCACTTCATCACACTGTCAACCACCTTTTTTTCTAGCACCTGGATAACTGCTTTGTGGATGTGCGCACCTCAACCTCCAAACACCTATGATATGTAGCCTGCGTTAGTTCTGCCAGGAAGACTCAGGTCACCTGTGCATTTCGCAGAGCCAATCAGCGGCTGCCATTTCCTTTATAGCGACGTGTCTAACTCTCCTTTCTTGCTGGCCTAGGCATGGCCGGTCCGAAATCTCCTCCTCCATCCCCACCACCACCAGTTGGGTCCAGTCTTCCTGTCCGGGGGGTTAAAGGTCCAGTTCCTGCTGCACGGCTACGGCAGGATCTACTGGATCCGCCAGCGCAAGACCCGGGCTGATGATTGGACCTACGCCAAATACTGTCTACTTATGCCAATTCCATTGTCAACTATGTTAACATTAAATCGTTAAATACGAATTCCTCTCTCTCAGTCTTAATGGCTGATATGACACTATACCATGCGATATCCACTTTATTTTCAATAGTGGCTTAATAGAGTGAGTGTGAGTGCGTCTCCTCCTCTTTTCAACTTCTCACCTGGAAGCTGTGCCATCCAGTCTTGCTGTCGCTGAAACACGGAGTCTCCGGGTCAAATGCAGCAGTGGAGTTATAATCATAGTCATAGTCGTAGTAAAGATCTGAAAACAAGCAGTCAAAGACAGAAGCAGTGAAATTACAATGCATTACTGAAGCAAAAAACCCAAACACTTTAAAAAATATATACAGTATATTATAGTTATCATTGGGAGGTTTGCAGTAACATTCAAATTATACTGTAACTATTGTTTAAACTAACTGTTTAATTCTGTCATTATTTTTATGTGGTAGACTCCAAGCATAGTAGGCCTACTGCAAGCACTGCATTTTCCGCCATTGTTAGGGGATCATCTGGGCGCTTTCAGTGCACTGACTCAACCGAAACTTTCAGCGTGAGCGCCCTACTGAAACACAGTGCCGACCAAGTGCATAAGTGTGTGGATTGAGACATGGGGAATGTAGACAGTGACAACAGTTTTAGTCATCTGTTGATATATGACCTATTTTGACCACAACAGTCAAAATGAATATCTAAATCTGACTCAGAGAGGTCTGCTGTTGCGGAATCAGGACTGATATCGCTACATTGACGGTAGGACCAGGCCAAAATCATCAACAGGCCACCGGGAAAATGCCCTGTATGCCTCATGGCCAGTCCAGGGGTGAGTTTCTCAAAAGAGAAGTTGTTAGCCTGTTAGCACCTTCGGTAGTTGCCAATGGGAAAATGCATTGAAAACAACAAAGTAGCTAATGTAGTAAGCAACTTTGGTTTTGAGAAATTCACCCCAGCCCTGGCCTACTG